>NW_027397075.1:46841347-46893691 GCF_003265705.2 Callorhinus ursinus | reverse complement strand
GAGAGAGAGAGATCACAAGCAGGGGGGAGGGGAAGAGGGAGAAGCAGACCTGAAGGCTTAACCAACTGAGCCACCCGGGCGCCCCAGTCTGTTTCTTTTACATCTCATTGCTTTGGCTTGATTCTGGTTTTCATTTTTCTCCTGGAACATTGCAGAGGCCTTCAATTCTGGCTCTGTCCCACACACTCCAGCCAGAATTAATGTCTGAGAACGTCATTCCGATTACATAAAAAAAGCCTTTAATACTCATCATCCCTGTAGAAAACCAAGGGAGGGGGGAAAGCCATGATTTTGTTTTGCATTTATTTAATTACTAAAGTAGAAGGCAAGTTTTTCTTATTGTCCTATTTTAATTTGGCTTCAGTATGCACCATATAATAAGTATTCAAAGATATCAAGTGAATCCTTTCTAAAAGGATTAGTCTGGATAGGTTAGATATGGGCCTCAGAGGCAGAGGGATGGACACTTACTTTGCCTGTCTGGGGCACTTCCCTCCCTGGGAAGAGTCCAAGCTCTGAATTTTCAAGGCCTCCCTTCTCTTCCTTGACTCAGATGGTCTAAGATACTTAACCAATGGACAGCCTTCCATCGAGCGATTCCCCATCAGCTTTAAAACCTACTTCTCAGGAAACTACTTTCACCATGTTGTGCTGGGGATTTATTGCAATGGCCACTATGGCTCGCTGGGCATGAGCCGAAGGGCTGAGCTGATGGACAAGCCGTTGACCTTTCGGACTCTGAGTGACCTCATCTTTGACTTTGAAGACTCCTACAAGAAGTACCTGCACACAGTGAAGAAGGTCAAGATTGGGCTGTATGTCCCCCACGAGCCTCATAGCTTTCAGCCCATTGAGTGGAAGCAGCTGGTCCTCAATGTCTCAAAGATGTTGAGGGCTGACATAAGGAAGGAACTGGAGAAATATGCCAGGGACATGAGAATGAAGGTAGGTGCTGGGAAGGCAAATGAGTGATGCAGGAGAGTTCTATCCCCAACCTCCGTCTGTCTCCCTTTTGCCTCATGCCCCATGTTTCTGGGATGGTCAAAAGCTTCTTGAGTTTATCTTGCTTAGTAGCCATCCTATTAAAACAAAAAATAGAAATCATTTGCTATCTGACATGAACAATTAAAGTTTCTCTTTGTATAGACTACTTCAAAAACTGGAGCTGAAGTCAACTTAGATGTTACAGTTAAGCGATGTCTTGGCATGTACATCCTTCTATGAAATCAAATCTAAAATGTTAGTCATTTTAGATTAAAGCTCTCATTTTGTTTTGTTGTTTTGGTCTTTATAATAGGGTGACCGGTCATTCCAGTTTGCCTGAAACATGCCCAGGACATGACATCTTTAGTACTTAAAACCAGGAAGGTCCTGGGCTCAGGAGGATGAGCGGATCACCCTTTCTTATAATCTTTTGCAGAGTCGCATCATGTCTCTGCTTTGTTTTATGCATTGCTATGCATTTTGGCATAAAATTCTGACCTGGTATCACAATAGCAAAGAATCATTCACTGTGCTGGCTTCATAGAATCTATACTCATAAGCCCCTCTTGCTTCTCCCATGTCACTTACATGGTGACATCATGCCTGCTTGTCCTTGTCCCTCCAGGGCTTGTGGGGTCACTGAGAGGGAGCCTGTGTGTACATGGAGGACCACAGTGGAAAGAGATTTTGCTGACCTCAGGCTTGGTTCTGTTTAGTGCCTGGGGACTTGTCCTCTTCACCCTGAGGAAGCTGGAACGGAGATTCTTGAGAAACTGAAACTGCTCTGTGCCTGTGTGTGGGGTGGGAGAGTCAGAGGAAGAGCAAGCTGGTTTCTGGGGCAACGTAGGTGGGACTCTGCCCTCACAAGACAGCCCCCAGCACCCGGAGGCAGCCCCAAGAGGCTGAGGCATGGGGCTCTGCCTCTCTGCTGTGGAAAAGGGGGCACGGTGTAATCATTTCAGCCTCTGGGAGGCGGTCCTTTGCTCCTCGCCAGTGCAGACTGAGCAAGGATCATCTGTTAGGACTCCCCATTGGAGGTCTTCCAGCTCGGTACCCCCTAAGCCCCGCGATCACGGCAGGCTGGGGGCAGGGATGCTGCAGGAAGGCACCAGGGTGGTTTCCTTTCGGGCCCAGTGTGGTAACTCCTCACGTCTCCTTCAGATCCTGAAACCTGCAAGTGCCCATTCTCCAACCCAAGTGAGAAGCCGGGGGAAGTCCCTGTCCCCCCGAAGGAGACAGGCGAGCCCCCCGAGACGGCTCGGCAGGAGAGACAAGTCGTGAGTATTTTCTCTTCCCCGGCTCGGGGCCCAACACAAGCATCTGTGGGGTTGTCCTGGCCCGTGGGGACGAAGGTGTGTCCTGGGCATGGCATCTGAAGCAGGCGGAGATCTCTGAGAGCATCACCCCTTGTTCAGGGGGCATCCCTTGGGGAGAAGGATCCACTGTGCCCATGACCCCGGTTGCTCTGCGGCCGCTGCCTGCCAGTTGTAGACTCAGATGAAGGGACAGGCTCCAGACTACAAGAGATGAAGGATACCCCGAAATCCTGGCCTCGTGGGAGGAGCAGGGCATGTAGACTTAGGAAGCCTGGGTCTGGGGCCCGCTCAGCTCCTTGTGAGCCCCATGACGTGAGGCCTGTCATGTAAACGTCCCGGGCTCAAGTTCCCTCAGCCAGAAGATGGGATTGTTAGAACTGAGGAAATTCTCCTAAAACCCTCTAGCCCTCTGTGCCCGGCAGAAATCACAATCATTCTTTGGATCATGGTATCAGAAATACCCGCAGGCTCCTCCTCTCCCTTGCTGACTCAACCCTCCCCCGTCTTAGCCCCGAGGTCAGTGATTCCACACCTACTTCTTCTTCTTTTTTTATTTTTGTTTAAGATTTTATTTATTTATTTGACAGAGAGAGATACAGCGAGAGAGGGAACACAAGCAGGGGAGAGTGGGAGAGGGAGAAGCAGGCTTCCTGCCGAGCAGGGAGCCCGATGTGGGACTCGATCCCAGGACTCTGGGATCATGACCTGAGCCAAAGGCAGACGCTTAACGACTGAGCCACCCAGGCGCCCCCCACGCCTGCTTCTTAGGTCAAAATGACTCACTTGAGAAATGACAGGTTGGAGAAGCTGAGGAGGCCCAAAGTAACCAGTGATAGTCCACTGGCAGGTATTTGGGCCATAATTACACAGCAGGAAAGAATACCACTTTTATTAATACCAGCAGCATGCCGGGTCACAGGAGGCTCTCGCCGAGCCAGGGACGGTGTGGTACTGCGCCCGGAGGTCTGGGGTGAGCCCCAGCTCAGCCGCCCCGTAGCCTTGCGGCCTGGGCAAGCCTTTCAGGAGCCGTACTTTGCTCATTCATCCAAGAGGATAAAAACCTTTTTCCTGCCTCTCTCTCAAGGAGTTGTAGGATCAACTTAGAAGACATAGTGAGAGCGATTTGTTCATGGTGAACTGCCTTTAACACAAGCATGTCGTTATTGTCACATCAATCCTGTAGAGTAAGAAGGGAGAGTTTTTGTTTTCACTGTCAAAGGAAGAACCAAGAACACAAACCAGGTCTGTCATCTTGTGCTGTTGTTGTAGCTGGTCCGTGATGGGACTGGGGCTGGAACCCAGGTCCCCTGGCTCTGGGAAGAGGGAGGGGGATGGAAGTGTTGGTTCTGTCTTTGGAAGAACAGTACAGGATGAAGTGGTGTCAGTTCTGAGGAAGGTTCCCTGTTTGTTCCCGTTCTACTTCCCACTGCCGAACCCGGGGTGCAGAATCTACAGCCAAAGGTGTTGGCTAAGATGCCTGGGGTCCAGGCTTGGAAAGGGGAAGGAGGAAGGGGGCGGGTTGGGGAGCTCCTGCAGCAAGAGAAGCTGGAGAACAGGGGGGCTTCAGCATGGCTTTGTCCCTTTAGAGAGCAGATGACTTCAGATTTTTGCAGAAGCCTCTGACCCGAATCCTGCCTCCGATGCTGACCACCACCCTTGCCTCTTGACCCTGACCTTCACCGTAACCCTAGCTCTCCCCCTCTCTGATGCAGTCATCCCTTCATTGGCGTCCCTGAACAAAGTAACAGTTGTCTCAGAGGACTGTGCATATGTAAACCCTTCTCAGAAGGTCACAAAGCATGCAGCCAGCAACCCAGAAGTGGCAATCTGGTCACTCACGAAGCAGGGGAGGGGCCCTTTCCTCTGATTGGTTAGCTTTGCTGCCCCAGGAGGGCGAAGTCTTCCCTTAGGAGCTCGCAGTCTGCAGCAGACATTGAGCAGTCGATAAAGCCCCGCTCTGCCCTCTAAACCAGAGAGTCCTGAGCGTGCCACCTGACGGACTGATGCGCGGGACGGCCATGTGGGGTTTCGGACCAGTGATGTCGCATCCGTTCTGTTTGCATCCACTGGAACTTTGCAGTCCAAGGACTGTGAAGTTTCTAACCAGAAAAAGTTCCCATGAGTGCCCAGGGATGGGAGAGCCAACAAGATCTCAGACACTGGCTGTGGAGACAGAAGTCAGAGGGCATGCGAGGTGCTGGTGGTCTGAGAACAGTAGGGGAAGAAGGTGCACTGGAGCCTGGACTGGGGGATTTGAGCCACTTCTCAGGCATCCCGGGGGAGCATCCTAGAAGCCGCTGAGAATGCAGATCTGGAGCTTGAGGAATAGAGATCATGACATCAGAACCATCTACTTAGAAGTGACAGCTCAAGCGATAGCTGGATAAGTCGGTGAGGAAGGAAGGAAGCGCTGTCAGGCCCTAAGTAGCCCGGAGGAAGAAGAACCAGAACAGGAGATGGGGGAGGAACAGGCAGAGAGGAAGGCTCAGGAGTGTGAGGGGCCTGTCCGTACCTGCAGAAGCCAGCTGTGAAGATCGTAGGAGCAAAGGAAGGGGGCGCGGAAATGAGGGAGAGTTTAAGGTCAGGTAGCTGAGGATGTAGAAGTTGACAGACCGTGCATTCAGTGGCTTTTATCCTGCTGGTGAAGGAAGTGCGTCGTTGGGCGGGAGTGAGCAGGAGCAGGTGGGTTATCTGCGCAGGGTGGAGAAGGGGCTGCACGCAGCACAGGGGCCCAGCTGAGGATAGATGGAAGCATCCTACACCCTGTTCTCAAACTTCAGCAAGCCCAGAATCCCCAGAGGGCTTGTTCAAACAGACTTCGGGGCCCCTTTCCCAGTGTTTGTGACTCAGCAGATCTGGATGGGGCCCGAGGACCAGCTGTTCTGGCAAGTTCCTAGGTGAGGCTGATGCTGCTGGTCCAGGGACCGCTCTTGGAGAGCCACGGTTGGATTGGTCAGAATGGAAGAACTGATTTGGGGGTTGGCTTTAAAAACACAACAGAATGTCAAGGTGCAGGCACTGGGTCTGCTGAAGGGGGCGGAGGAGGCCGAGTGTGATTCCGGGGCCCAGCTTCGCCCAGTCCTGCCTGGGCCTCTGGAACCTGAGGTGCTGGGGTGAAGTTAGAGGGTTGTGACCCCGGCCTGACCCCCATGGTTGGGCTCCACTGAAGACACGCTGGTCGGAGCCTGGCTGGTCATTCTCCTAGGGGCCAGGTAGGGAGACTGGTGTAAGGTCACGCCCAGGCCATGCCCATACCCTAATCTCTGGCTACTTTGTCACGCAGCCAAGGCAAGGGACCACACCTGCACCTACAGAGGACAGCTCTTAGACTGCCGCAGTTGTGACCGCAAAGCCTCTTTCTAGTGTCGGGACCCCACTCACCCTCACCTCTCCTGGTGGCCGGAAGCAGGAAGTGGGCCCAGGGATGGGGAGAAAGGCAGTAAGGAGTGGGCAGTAGTCACCGGAGGGGTCAGGAAGGAAGACCTGCAGGAAGATGGGGGTTCCGTTCCACCACCCTCGTCCCTCCACGCCCCGAAGTTGATCCCAGCCCCAGCAGGCAGGCCCCAGGAGCACAGAGGTGATGGTTCGTGGTTCAGTGAAAACATAAATTTTTCCAAAACGGCGAAGGGTGGCTGCGACCAGCCCCGGAACCCCGCAGCCCTTTCCCCCGGGCACGGCACTGGTTCCCAGGAGTCTCCCTCCATCAGCTCTCCCTAGCGGATCAGGTCTTAGGGATTTTCTTTTTCACAGCTGGGGCGGGGTGGCTTTGGAAGAGTTTGACCATCAAGGGAGCCCAGGTGGCTTGTGGGTTCCTGTGGACCATGTCGTATGAGCAAATCCGGGAAGACCGTGGCCATCCTCGGTAGTTGAAGCCCCTTCTTTTCCGAGTTTGGAGGTCAGGACGGGTTTCTAGAGGGCAAACTTCGTGGCTGAAGTTTGAAGTGGACTGAGGTGTTACAAGGTGTTACTAATTCCTCCTAAATCCTGCTTTCTGGGTTGCAGGGCTGGGTCGGGGATCACAGGGGCTCGAGGGGACAGAGAGGGAAGAGTTGAAAGTAAAATGAAGGGCTGCGTGAGACAGGGAGGACAAGAAGCACCAAGCCCCTCCCTCCCCCTCCAGAGCCCAGCTTCTGCCATTGCCACAGACTAGAGCTCAGGACACCCTGGTTCCTAGAGGTGTTTCTGGAGGGGAGCCTCTTCTCAGCTTCTACCCCTGGCCTTCACCAAGCAGGCTTTTCTCCAGGTAATCTTGATTTGGTGAGGAAATGAGAACGGGACGCATCTGGTTGTGACCCAATAACTCCACCAAAATTCTGGGCATCCTACGGTAGAATGGCTGGGATTAGGAAGGGCTGGGTGGCTCTGTCACTGTGTTATTTTTTTTCAGCATTACATAAGGCCATCAGATCATTTCTAAATGTGTTGGGTGCCATATAATGAGGCTTGGGAGTGGCCCAAAGGGTGGACTATTACCATAATAGGCAAGAGGCCCATCAGCTGTGGGGCCCCAGCCCCCTTCTATCTGGGATAATTTTAGTGGCTTTCTATCCCTGCCGACCTCACCCCTACAGCTGCAGCTACTTCTAGCTCTGCATTCCTTCCATTTTCGCACTTGTCTGAATAATCCTTCTGGAAAGGAGGATCGGTGTCACTGGGTTGACAGAAGAGTCAGCGGGGTGGGAGGGCAAACAGCAAAGGCTGTACGAGGTGTCGGCTCAGGGCAAGGTTTCGAGAGGGAAATGGACTCCCCCACCCTCCACCCACCAGTCCTTTGTCATCCTCTGCTCCCCTAGGAGTGTTTAAAGCACCTTCTACACAGAGCAGTCAAATTGTTTCCTGTGGTTCTAAAAGAGACAAGGAGATCGAGGTTGAGACCCACGTTTTAAAGGCCTGCGTGAACTTCTACCAACTGCTTCCCAATGCTGAGCCTCGGTCCCCTTGCCGCTCGCTTCTCAGCGGCAGCCAGGACACCCTAGGGGACGAGGGTTAGAAATGAGGTGGGCCGAGGGGAGGTTTTTGCTTATTATAATGAGAGATCCCAGGGAGGGGGTAAGGATGGTAAACTTCCTGCAAAGCTCATCCTCCCCCATTAAGAACCTTTCCACTTAAAATGCCAACAGTTCCCCTACGCAGAACCACGAAGGCTCCGTGGGGTCCTTTCTGTCCCTGACAGCCCACACGTCTTGGCTTACTGCTTATGGCCACAACCCGGGAGCGTAGGGGTGCGTGGACGGCGGCTTTCTGGCGGCGCTGCCCGTGTCAGCATGAAAGCAGCTCATGCCAATTGGAGTGACCACGTGGAGCGTTCTTCTCAAGTGGGGCAGGAGTCCCTAAGGACCCCTGAGAACGTCTTTGTTCTCTCTCCGCTCTCTGGCTCTGTTCCTCTGTCCCTCCACTGTCCCTCTGTCCCTCCACTGCTCTTCTTTGCTATTTATGATTCTCTTCCTCCCTTTTTTCCCTCTTTGATTTCCCTTCTTGGTCATCTGTCTCTGTGGCGGTTTGTGGCTCTAGGGGGCTTAGCTCACCCTGCTGGAGACCCTCAGGGTCACAGAGGTTACTAAGCCCCATCTTAGATAAGGTCTCCTTTCACTGCTGGCCCCAAGCTAGACAATGGAGTTGCTGCTCCCTTCTGTCTTGAAGGATCACAACGATGCCTCCAGGCAGTTGCCCGAGTGAGGCCACGAAGTCATAATGAGGTCATAGAGAATCAGTTTGATTCCACGGTCTAATCACGTTGAAGATACCTTGAACGAGGCCCAAGAAGTCATTCCATTCTTCCATTCCAGATGAGAAAATGTCCCCAAAGGTGAAAAGGAGATAATTTCCTTAGCAAGGAAAGTAGACGGGAAGCAAAAGAGAGTGAGAGAGAGAGAGAGAGAGAAGTAGAATGGTTATGGAAGGAGAGGGAGAAGTCAGCCTCCTGGATGATGTGGAGTTTCCTTCTAGAAGCCCAGACAAAGGACTTCTCAGCTTAGCTCTCCTGGGATTTCAGAGAGTCTGGGGTCCCTGGGGACGCTTGGAGAAACCAGGATGGATGATGAGCCGTATCAGCAAAGACCTCCTGACCTGAGTGAGCAAAGAGCCTCCTGGAGGTCAGACACCACTGGGGGGTTCTAGAGGGGTTCTCTGTCACAGCAAGGGGAAGAGGCTGTGCCCTGGAATCTCAAACAGTGGCCTGTGGCTCTTGGGTCTCTGGCCAGAGCCTCCTACCTCTGGAGGCCTTGAAAGAAGGGGCAGGGCTTGGAGAGTCTCTGCTGAGCCGAATCTCTTATGCTTGCATAGCAGCTTCAGCTGTCGGCCCTGCACCTGCCAGCAGGGTACCTACTGTCCTGGGAAGTAGGGAGTGTGAGCGAGGAGCAGGACGGGCTTGGAATGACAGTGACAGGTTGGAAGGAACCAGTCCCCCCTCCTGTGGCCCTCCAACTGAGGCCTACCCAGACAGGTCAGAAGTCTTAAATCGGGGCCCAGCCTGACCTGATTCCTGCCAGACTAGACAAGAGAGGAAGGCATGGGGTCTCTGCTTGAACTTGTAAATGCTGGGCCAGCACCATCCCTGATTTAATCTGTCCCACACACTTAACACTGAGGACCGAGAGGTCCGTGTTAGAGTTGCATCCTTACTGTATATCCCTTTCTAGAATCCCGAGCCCACAAGGAATAGAGCTAACCTGGTCTTCCTGGGCATGTTTGTGCATGAGGGTGAGTGGGTGAACACATGGGCGTGCACACTGCCCACCCTCTGGGGCTGTGACCTCAGGGGACACAGGAGTAAGAAGCATGAATAAATGGGTGGCCCATGCCTCCCAATCAGGCAGCCCTGAACTGGACGTAGATGGGCCGTGTCCCCAAAGTGTATCCTACTCATACGGGAGAAACAAGAGGCAAATTTCCATCAGAAGAAAGGGAATGGACCTCGGGTCCAGGGAGAGCGGGAGCCGCTGTTTGTCCTGGTGTAACCCCGAGACCTACAAGGTACTTGGCACAAAGTGTTGTTTAATGAAGTCTTGTGGGTGAGTAAGCAGCCAGCAAGTTGAAGGAGCCTTGCTCTCCCCTCCCAGCCGCCACTCAGGCCTACTGACCCTGCTCCCCAGCAGCTGCTGAGGGGAGGGGGGCGGGGGGTTGAGAAGTGAGGGGAGGGGTGCCCCAGACTCGGGCCTTAGTCAGAGGGGCAGAAAAGGGATGGGGGCTGGAGCTTGGGGGGAGGCCTGTAGGCTCTCCTTCCGCATTACTGCTTCTTTTCTTAGACCCAGTCTCACACAGACACACACCAGCTGGTATGTTCAGCCCTAGGACATGATGTCCCCACTGGGTCCCCAACATGCTGCCATGAACTTTCTGGTTCTGAGGTTCCTTGTGGCTTCACTGACACCAACACAGAATCTAGTCAAGCTCTCCCTGGACACTGAGGTTGCCTCAGGTTGTGTGTGAGACTCGAGGTGCCACTGCCCACCTACGAGATGGTTCACTCGCCCCGGACTGTCAAGGTTTTGGAAGGACTCGGATCAAGTCAACGAATCACAAGCCATTTAAGATTGAGACAAACTGGAAAAACTAAAAGTCCCATATCTACTCCCAGCTACCGGGAACAAAAGATCACATTGAAAATCTAGAGTGTGGAGGCCCCTGGCCGGCTCAGTCAGTACAGCATGCGACTCTTGATGTCAGCGTCGTGAGTTCCAGCCCCACACTGTATGTAGAGCTTACTTTAAAAAAAAAAGCCCGAGTGTGAATTTCCACCATGTGTCACAAGGATGGAAAACTAAGGTTTTCCTGCTATAGAATACCTTCTCCATGGAACCACCGCCTTGTCCCCCTCAACTTACCTGCCCCCTGAACAGCCTCCACTGTAGCTGGCTCCAGGAATGCATGCCTCCGCTGTAGCTGGCTCCAGGAATGCATGCCTCTGCTGTAGCTGGCTCCAGGAATGCATGCCTGAGGTTGGGGTGAAGGGGACATCTGAGACCAGGCCATCACGCCGTCGCCTTAAGTCGCCCTGGATATGTTTACGTGACAACAGACGAGGCCGGGATTATCCATTTGTGTGCAGAGAGAAGCGCCCCCCACCTTCCTTCTACAAAGTCTGTTAACCGGAAACCTAACGTTCCCTTCTCTGCTTCCCCTAAAACAGAAGGCGGCCCTTCTGAAAGCCCTTCACTAGGAAATCCTTGGAGATGTTTCCCTTGTGTGGACTAGGGAGGGGTCTGGAGACATTGATGGTTCGGTCTAAAAGAATAAGCGTGGATCTGATGAAAGGTTCTGGGCAAGTGCAGATCTGGCTGAATCATCATCCTGGTGCTTGTGTTTCTTAAAAATAAATCCCTTTGCAGAATTCTAATTATAGCCAGGGGAGCACTTGGAAGAAGTCTCTTCACGCACAGGCTCACCCAGGCTCTGGCCCTGAGATGAGCTGCTGGCCAGGACGGAGCAGGATTTCTGGCTGAGGCCCACAGGCAGGTGGCAGGCTGTGATAACCCACTTCTGCCCTCTGCCAGGCCAGGGGATTGCAGCCAGCAGCACTGGGAGAGAAAAGGGTTTCCTCTTTCAGGCAGCTCCCCGGGGATCGGGGATCTCGGTTGAATCCTTTTCTGGCAGTATTAGCCTTTTGTTCTTCCCTGGGTTCTGGATACGTAGGGGCGGGGGGGGACGGGTGGGCTCCAGAGGAAGGGGACCACCTAGTCCCTTTCCTTTGGAAGCCCTCCAGCTCCCTGTGCTTGCAGATCCACATTCAGCTTTTCAAAGCAGGCAGGTTCCCCAAGCGGCTCTCCCAGGTAGGATAAATTCTGTCCTGTGCAGGAAAACTTGTCAGTCCTTAGAATGTCATCATGGTGACTCGAACTCCTGGCTTAGGACGTTGTTAAAAATATCCCATGATAAAGATAACATAATGAAACCCTATCCGCCATTTACATGTCAGTGAGAACTTGACCCAGGTTTAACTGAGAACAGGCTATTCAACAGAAGGGATTCCTAGCTGAATGGACTGGATCCATGTTCTCAATTTGTTCCGTCTCTGAGGCAGGTCTAAGGAGTAGGAACCTGCAGGGTTCTTCGGCAGATGTACTAGAGAAAAGGCCCTAGCACACAGCGGCGAGGAGTAATGTGTTGTGAGGGAAGGAAGTCAGATACTTTGCGGGAGAAGTGGTGTTTGGGTTGGACCGTGGAGGGACGGCAAGACATGGGGTTGGGCATCCCGTGTCAGGATGCAGAGGCAGGAGTGGTCGTGGTGTCATCCTTCGATGCTTGGGAGGATGCTTTGTGTGGGGAGCGGGAGCATGGGGTCCGTTTGCTTCATGGTTAAGGGCACGAGCTCTAGATTCTGGGGAGGAGTTCTGGCTCCACCACTTGCTAAACATGTGACTTTGCTTTAAGCCGGTTCCCTAACTTTCAGTGCCTCGATTTCTTCCTCTGTAAAATGGGTAGGAACACTATCAACCCCATCAGGTTATGGTGACACTTAGTTAATCCCTGTAAACCTCTCAGAGCAATGCCTGGTGCCTTGTAAGTGCCAACTAAATGGAAACTATTTATAATGGTGATTTCTCAGCACCTGGAAGACCCCGCCGGGGTGGGTAGGGGGAGTGACTGGTGGAGGTGCTATGGAAAGGTTTAGAAAAAAGGAGGCCGAAAACCCCCTGAATTAAAGTACATCTGTTTTCAAGGGAACCAGTAGCAGACCAAGGGTAAAGGTAAATGGTAAAGTTTTGGGAACACACACACTTTGAAGAGTGTGGTGAACATTCCGTTTCCTCAGGGCTGATGGGCTCCAAAGTGAGAGCGAGTTAGGTGAGTGGGCGAACACCGGCTTCTGAGGAGGCGGCATGCCGGCGGCTAGCTGCAGCAGCGATCCCAGGTGAGCCCACGTCCCAGGGCCGGGCCGCTGGGGTTTGTCCTCCTCTCGGCCCCCTGGAGCCTGCAGCCTGCCCTGCCGCTGACTTCCCAGCAGGCGCTGTGGGTCCGGGGACTGAGGGAGAGAAAATAGGTCAGCGCAGATCTACTCCCCCACCCGGGAAACCATGGTAGGCTGGTGTCTCACTAGCGCTAGTCTCACACGGGAAGGGCAGCATATTTCTTAGAGTTTCAGAGGAGACGTGTAACTCGGTGTTGAGAAAGAGGCCAGGTCGGGAAGAAAGGTGCCCGAACTGGGTGAACGGGGTGAGCTCACAGCTGTGTGCTGCAAAGGGCCCTGGAACGGGGATCCTCTTGTTGAGCACGAGTTGTTGCTTACTCTTGACGGACAATGGGAGATGTGAAGAGCCGCCATGGCGTAGGTCCTGCATGGGGTGCAGGGCCCCGGGGAAGAAGACAGACTCTTATACATGAGTCCCCGGACTTTGTGTAGGGTGTGGCTCCTTCTCCCGAGCGGAATTCTAGAGAACTTGCTAGGAACGTGTGCTCACTCCCCAGGCGAGCCTTCCTCAGGCCCACTCGACACCCACCATGACTGGCATCGGACTTGGCGTCGTATTAGTGAGTTAACGGACGGACACGATCCCAGTCAGGATCAGGTTCGGTGGCAGGTAAGGTCGGGGTGAAGCTAGGACTTAGCCGGGACTCACCAGGATGAGAAAGTGGCTCAACAGAGGCGGTGGGGGGTGTCTTACTGCTGGGCCTCTTCGGTGTCCCACGTTGGGGGCCACACTCCAGCCATCACTTCCACAAGACAGGAGAGAGAGCAGGGAAACCCACGAAGGGCACATGCTTCTTGCCTTTGGAAGAGGTATCTGGTAACCTCCACGTCAATCTCAGTGGCTACAACTTAGTCCGACGCCTGACTGGTTTCAGAGAGGCTGGGAAACGTGGTTTGCATTCTGGCAACTCTGTGCCCGGCTGAAAAGCGGGTTTGTACTAAGGCAGAAAGGGGAGAGTGGATGTGGCGGGGCAACTAACAGACTCTGCCCCGCAGAGATCATTAAAAGCATCAGATAAAGAAAAAATCCATTCACTACAAATATGATTTATATTTGGATGAGGAACACGTCCTTTGGATAAGGATTTATATTTGGATAAGGAACAAATGTGCACGTAGTTCAACTGCCAGGAAAGGTAGTGTGGAAATTATATTTTAATTGTTCCAGGAAATGACCCCCCATTTAATCCTTTTGTAAAGGGAGGAATAGGGCGCCTGGGTGGCTCAGTCGTTAAGCATCTGCCTTTGGCTCAGGTCATGGTCCCAGGGTCCTGGGATCGAGCCCCGCATTGGGCTCCCTGCTCGGCGGGAAGCCTGCTTCTCCCTCTCCCACTCCCCCTGCTTGTGTTCCCTCTCTCCCTGTCTCACTCTCTGTCAAATAAATAAATAAAATCTTAAAAAAAAAAGGATATTCTCTCTCTCTCTGCCCCTCTTACCCTTGCTCTAGGGCGCCTGGGTGGCTCAGTTGGTTAAGCGACTGCCTTCGGCTCAGGTCATGATCCTGGAGTCCCGGGATCGAGTCCCGCATCGGGCTCCCTGCTCGGCAGGGAGTCTGCTTCTCCCTCTGACCCTCTTCCCTCTCGTGCTCTCTATCTCTCATTCTCTCTCTCAAATAAATGAATAAAATCTTAAAAAAAAAAAGGGAGGAATGCAGAGGGATGCTTGAAGCTTGTCCTCCGGCAAGTGAATTTTTTTTGATTGCTGAATTTTCTAAAAGTGGGGCACATGGAGGAGGGGAGAAGTAGATTTGCCTTCCTACCCACATTTGCCTTAGAGTGATGCTAACTTATGGGGAGTCTACGTGAAGGAGGAAGTCCCATATTTGCTGTTTGAAAAGATGACACACCTCAGGCAAGGAAACAAAACAGACTCTTTGTCAGGCTTTTTGAAAAAATGAACTAGAGGGCCACCTGGGTGGCTCAGTCGTTAAACGTCTGCCTTCGGCTCAGGTCATGATCCCAGGGGTCCTGGGATCGAGTCCCACATCGGGCTCCCTGCTCGGCGGGGAGCCTGGTTCTCCCTCTGTGCTGTCTCTCTCCCTCTCTCTCTGTCAAATAAATGAAATCTTAAAAAAAAAAAATTAAAAAAAAAGAAAAAAATGGATTAGATACAAAAATGGACTCTGAACCGGACTTGTCTGCAAGAGCCCTAGTTCTCTCCACGTTAGCGGGCTGAGGGCTAGGGCAGAGATATAAATTTAAGTTTGAACCCTCAGGCGGAAGTGTGCTCCCATTAGCTGCCCACTCAAGAATGGTCCTCACAGTGGTCCCCGGGGTCCACTCTACCAGTGGCTCTGTTGATAGGGAATGGCCGATCTCTAGGGCACGTATGGCTGGAGGACACCATCGCTCCGAAGGTCAGAAGCCTTGAGCTCTTTGGTACAGTGAGCAGGGGTCTACGTGCAACCAAGTCCCAGGACGTCTATCCTCTGTCGGCCATATTTGTCAGCATCATCTATGCACCCCGGGCACCATGAGCAGAGACACGAACGAGAGGCACGATTCCTGACCAGTAAAGCAGGGCACATGGTCACGCTGGGAAATCAGCCTCGTGCAACACAGAGATGGGTTAAGTTTGCAAGTTCCTTAGTAATGCCAAGTAGCAAGTCAGGGAAGGTTTCTTGACCACTTTGAATAATCAGGTTCAAAGGGGATGTTCAGAGGCTGTTGAGGGAAAGGGAGGGAGGGGTGATGAAGAAGGGAGGGAAGAGGAGATGGAGGTGGGCAGAGACAGAGAGACAGAGAGAGAATGGTAATATGTAGGTGGTAGAACTTGTTGCCAAAATTTGAGCCTCGTGTCTTTAAAGCGGTCCCTCGACAGTAGTTAGCTATTGATTTCTGGCTCTGTGAGTTGGAGCACCTTCTTGCCGGGGGAAAATTATTTGCCGTTAGGAAACCCTTCAAATGATAAACCAAGAAACCGTTGTATTTTCATTTTGGTCTCTTTTCTTCAAACACTTCAACAAGGGTCATGTGTAGCCTAAAAGTATCTTCAGTCTGTTGGTAAAAATGGCTGAATGTGAAACTTTGGAATTAGAGCTCTCTAGGCATACCGAACCTGCTCAACTTGGTTTATAAGCCCCGTTCTCTTTTACCAGAGAAGGTAGGAGGCTAAGAAATGGAAAAACTGTGAGAGAAGTCGGGAGAATGCTTGGGCGTACTTTTATCGGGAAATCATTGAGGAAATGTCTTTATTGAAGACAGGTGATGCGCTGACTGATTTTCTTTTTCCAGCTTGAAGTACTTTCTGACATGACCTCATATAAATGCTTACTAGTATTTTGGAAAATGTATTTAGGGAGAAGAGAGGATTTGCCACGGAATGATTTTCCATATTGACATGCTTTTTCCGATGGGTTGTAAAGGATCCGCCCCAATTTTATGCACTGGGGCCTGGAAGAGTAATCCTCTATCAAAGATAGCCAAGCATCTCTCCGTGCCAGTCTGGCACCTGAGAAGTCTTGTAGTTGCTGGGTTTCCCCCAGGGCAGAAGCACCAGGAAGCCAAGGTTTCAAGGAGAGTCTGGCTGAGGTTTTTATTTCTGTTGGACTACATGTGACTTTTTTAGACCTTCGCAAGGTTTACAGGTAACTGGGTTTCAGAAGTTAGAGTGTGACCTAATGCAGGCTTCAAGCTGGACAAACTCATTCAGCAACCTGTCAGTTTTTTTCAGCTCTACGTTGAAAAGCCTGTGAAAATGTTCCCTACATCCCATCAAAGTGGACTTGAGAACACGAGGTCAAGCTGGGAACCCAAGATGTGGGGGTGGGGGGTGGAGGGTGGGCTGGGGGCAAGCATCTGAAGGGTCAGGAGAACAAAGTCGAGTTCTCTGAATCAAATACTAAGTGATCTTTCTCTATCCCATCCCCTCCCCCCCACCGTCTTCCTTTGACCCTTAGGCCTGCACTGCCTGAGAAGGTAGCTGACCTCAGCACGCTGAATGAGGTGGGCTACCAAATCCGAATTTAGGCAAGCCATATCAGCCAGCAAGAGGGCTTCCATGGTGCTTCTCTCTGCACTTTACCCCAGCATCTTCAGGAGGAACTGCAACTATTTATTGAGAACCTGTGGATTTTATTTTTAAGGATTCACTTGGACATGGAATCTGAGTGGGTGGTAACAATTAATGTTGAAATTCACCAAGGGGCCACCATGAAAAGGCTGAAGTAAGAAACCCCACCGGGGTTGGACTATCTCCCTCACTACAGATAGAAAGGGAAATATGTAACTGTAGTTTTTTTATCTTCCCATTGACCTACTTTTTGTTTACTTGCTTTTGAACATGATGCCTCCTCACCAGTAGTGTATGTTACTGAAACCCTCCCTCCTACTTTTGATATAGTAAGGTAACTCAGCCAGTATTAATGTCTTTTTTCAGCAATAACAGAGGCAAAGATTGGTGGGATTTTTTTTTTAAGCAGTCAATATTACCTCAGCATCTTGACATCAGATATGCAAACTTAATGGTTTTTTTTTTTTTTAATTCTATTTGTATTGTTTCCCCAATATTTCCAATGGGGATCTCCACAAAGTTTGGAATTTTTTCCTGGTACACACATAATGGGAGTTAAGGTATTATATCAAGTGTTTTACTAAAAAGCACTGAAATTCTTCTGGCAATACGGGAAACTATTTCCAGGATCTTGGAGTTACTTCTTTCTTAATCTTTCTTAAAGTATTCACTGACAGCGGTTTTTTGTTCTTTCAAAACAAAAAGCACGATCAGAAGGTAGTCTGTGTTCTGTCACTAACATTTAAACTTTGCAAACTCCAGCAAAAAAAGCACAAGAGGTCATGGCACTGTGACACACATTTAGCAGTATTGCAATTACCTCTGACAATCACACACTCAGAAAGGCAGAGGCCAGGAATCAATCAGCAGAGTCTTGAGAACCAGTTAACCTTTCTGTTCACGTGCCATCTGATTTTTAAACTCTGAGTCAGGCCTTGATTCTGAAGGACTCACTGTTGTCAGAGACGTGTTCTGATGTCTTATATTAAGACCAAGTGTGGCACGATGTGATCCCTTTCCAGTCCCTTGCTTTTAAGTACCACTTCATGACATTTAGGAACTGATATTGGAAAATGCGATGAATTAGCGAAGCAGAACCTTTTCTTAAATGGAAAAGTCTTCAGGTACAGTGTTCCATCTTAGAGCGTGATGGAGTCCGTGAAAGACAGTGTATCTGTGTAACTTCTGACTGCAGACCGCACAGAGGAACTCTACCCGCCAAGTCTATATGTTATCAACATCAAGAGCATGCTTCCGTTTCATCTGTTGTAGCTCAACGGCCGTGCCAACTCGTGAGCCCGACGCGCAGATGTAAGTGAAGTCTGCTAGTCAACAGAAGTGTTATCTCAGTTGAGGGCTTCCTCTCTGGCTTTCTTTGCCTGAAGGTGATTTTAGAAAGGGGAGTAGAAAAATAATCTGCTCACTGAGATTCTTTACCAGTAAAACCACTGAAGGTGACTTCATCCCTCGGCCGTGTGTGCATGAGCTCACTCTATGCTAAAACTCAATGGCATTAATAGAAAGTCGTATTTTCTTGAAAAAGAAGGAAGTTTAGTGTCCTTTATGTGAAAAGGACCAAGTAAGTATACATCTCAATTAAAATACAGAAGTTAAAAATTCTGAACTTAATCACTTTAAGAATAGTATTCTCAGTTCCAGTTTAAGATGACGTTTATCTTTGTATCTCTTCATAAGGCAAACGCATTTGCAGCCTCATGGCCACATGTACTGAAGTATTTCAATTAGTCAATTCATTCTCGTTCTAAAACAATACTGACAGCTCTCTCTGTGAAAAACAAGATGTATGTATCTTATGTTTATCAATCTGACACTTTATTATCTCTAATAAGTATACAACTTCTACCACTGCAGTCATTCTAAGAGCTTGGAATAGGATTTTCCAAGGATTACGTAAGTACCGTCCCCTCCAAAATATACAATGTCATTAGTTGCATAGCCTCTTGTTTTCCCACAAAAAAGGGTAAAAGGATAGGAACACAAACTGTTCTAATATGCTGATTTATAAGCCTTAAAACCGCCAGCTGGTTTGGTGATTCAATTAGTAACCTGATCTTTTTCCTACTCACTTCTTGATTTTAAGATTCAGTCCCCCAGAGCCAGGGTTAGTCACAGAAACATGAAAAGTAATTTAAAATGCTCTTAGTTTTCATTCTATTTTTATTGCCTATGGAATTACGTTGATTTCTGAAAGATGTGAGAAAGGCACCAAACTCTTAAATTCTAGTGCAGGAATTTAATTAAAATGATATTAAGGCAAAAACAAAACAAAACCATGACACAATTTACCCCCCTCCCCAAAATTGATTTTTAAAACTGGCTATTATTCAAAAGATAAAAAATAAAACTATGAGATGATTTGAATCTAGTTTTTAAAGTTATAAATGCAAGAGAGATTTTATGCTTAAGCCATTATGGGGATATATGCAAAGTTTAAATGGATGACAGAAATCTTGATTTTAGACTCCATGTTGTGCTGTTTTGAGTATACTTTATTTCAGAAAGTGATATTTAGTATTTTCTATACACTTTGAAATCATGAGCATTTCACTTTTTCTAAGTCAATTATTTCATAAGGATTTTATTAATAGATATTGGTAAATAGAACTTTGGAAATCTTAATTCTGTATTCTTACTATACCCGAGGCTTTTTGTAAGCTATAGTTTTATGTACAACCTTGTACAGTTTTTTTGACACACAATTCAGAATTTTGTTTATTCTCTTGGACTTTGTTCTGGCCAATACATTTTTTTTAAATCTTTAAGGAAAACTGTGATTGTTTTAGTGGGTATTTTTCTAAGTAAAGGAAAACTTGTATAATGGTATTTTAGAGAATGCCAGATAAGTGCATGTTTCAAGTTAATGTTTTTCTCATCACTTGTATGTTTATACACAGCATGGGACTTTAATAAAACCATCCTGGAAACTTAAGGATTCTTTTTCTTCCAAAAACGTAAGATGGTGTGATTTATTTTTTTCTTGTCCTTTTACTACATACTTGTCCCAGTAAACTCATTTATCACTCCCTCATCCTTGTCTTCTTCCACAATTTCCAGACCCTATATTCAACACTATTCTGTTTTGCCACATCTGAACTCACTTAGATTTTAGCATCACCCTAAGTAATATAGGCTTTAGGGTAATGAAGTAGTTTAGAATGGGGAACAGCCCAGCATACACACTTAGCACACCTACCACAAAATCTCCAGGCACAGATGCACTAGAGTAATAATTTATTAGGTGATTCATAGAGACAAAGTGCAAATAACTTGACTTCTCTGTTTCCCCAACCCTTGAACTCTCTGGATCTCTAACTTGGTTTTTTAGGAAAGCAAAGGGTTAAAAGCAGACAGGTGCTAAATTCCAAAAAAAAAAGGACAAGATTTCAAACATGCATCTTATCTTGATATCAAAAGGTATAGTAAAACCAACATTTCTTACTCCACAGTATCTCTTTCCATTTTAAAACTTGGCCAGTATACCACTTCAGATTGGGGGTGATTTGGCTTCAGCAATTAAACAGTTTAAATGCTTTTGGCAGGTAAATACAAGAGAGTTAGCAATTCTTCTGACCAAAAAAAAGTGAAGACAAATGGATAGTTAATTTTAGTGGAGCTTTAAAAACCTGTGAGAAGGTTACATTGACTGACCTCTTGGCCTCCAGTTCACAAAATACTATTACATTCTAAAGGCTAAAGTGGAAAACATTTTTATGGATTAACTCTACAAAGTGAAGCACATGAAAAGGGCCTAAAATCAATATATTGATCAGGACATAAAAAATTAAATTTTCACAGAAGTTTTCAGAGATGTTAGTTTAGCAACAATGACCTATACACAAAGTTATCTGTTAAACTCACATAAACACAAAGCAGTAATTAATGAATTTTCATTTTTCTTTCCCCAATATTAAAAGGGATTAATTATACTATTATTTCATGATGACAATATCTGCTAATTAGAACATACAATATTCTGCAGACTGTTACTAGAAAATGTGGAAAATCTTAGAACTACAGTTAATACTATAAGTAAAAACCCAAAAAAGTGAGAAATTAAACATTTAAAAATACTTATTATGATTTTTAGTAGGTAAATCCTTATAACCCACACGCCTTGTTCAGGTAGTCATTTGATTTTTTTTCTTAAAAAATAACTGTAGTAAATATACTTTAGTACAAAAACCTTTAGAGTCCAGGACCTGGAGTAACTACTGCTTTCTAATTTAAGATGAGGTGTTCTATGAAGAACACCCATTGTAAAAACTTTTATAATTCAGTATAATTGAATATAAAATTACTACTTAGTAAAAATGCGCATAATTCTTTGATCCTAATGTCTAAAAAAAGAGGACATGTTCACTTTTTCTGTTTTAAAATGTTTGATCCAAACACTCACAGAGCGCCAACTGTGGGACTCACTAGACCTGCTCTTAAACCACTTTACAAAAAAATGTCAGCACCACCTCACACTGCTGCCTTATTATAAAAGAAAACAAAGTAACATCTTAGAAACAAAACCACTAAGATGGTTACAATTACTACTTAAGAGTATTAGGTCTCCAAGTTGGTATCTCCCTGCTAGTTCTGCAGGCTTCCTAAATATCTAAGGCAAAACCAAAAGAATCTTATAGCTGCCACTTTGTTCTAAAGACAAGTTTCCTCATAGAATGAATTTCCACAGAACTGGTTCAGAAAAATAGTCTCTCCCCCAACCCAGGGATCTCTTCTTGAAACTGAAGAGAAAAAAGAAAAAAACACAAAAAGCAAAGTGCTTAGGGAAACAAAGGCATTCTAACCCAGTCTTTGCCTCTCTCAGGCATGCTGGAATGGTCTGTCACAGGATGGAAAGAGGGCGTGTATACAGCACCTCACCTACTAGTAATGGTGACCTACATCTCCCAACAAAATGCAGACATAGTACACGGCTCAGGAGAGTAATAAGACGGATTAAGCAATTTGTACAATTTTAGAAAGCACTATAAGCCCCCTCAAAACCAAGCTAAACTGGTTGCCTGGACACTTGTGATTTCCGAGATGAACTAATTAGGATTCAACAAACAGATGGTCCTCACAATGAAATCAGGCCTTCTGGGAGGGAAATGAGTTGTGGTTTGCAAGAACTCAAAGACACTTTGGATCCACCATAAAGCTTGCCAAAAACATCAACTGAAATTCTTTACTAACTAAAGAGGATGGATGCACTGTATTTAAAAATCACTGTCAATTTTACTGGGATGTAGAATAAAAAATATTTACAACTCTTTTACAATAAGGAGCGTTTGGATCGCACTTGTCAGGAAAATATTTTTTCGGTATTACAAAGAAAATTGTTGTAAACTTGTTTCTTCTGACATCTGTTTCAAGCATTTAACATAACCTCTTCAGAAACTCCACGGCGCAAAAATAAACATGCAAACTCTCAAGAAATATTTTACATTTTTTTGAAAAAGAATATAAATTGGAAAGAAAAGTATATATGTAATCAAAGAAGAGTCACAGCTCAAGTCTGAACTTAGCCAATAAAGGTAGATGATCTGAAGAATTATTTTCATTTGGAAGTCCATTAACAGTCCACAAATCTTGTTCCGTAAGGAGTGATAGTCTGGCCAAAAGTTTCAAGCCACCAACCAGAGCAACTTCAGCTCCTACATTAAGGAAACACATGTTTAGTGAAACTGTGTCAACAGGTCATTGTAAATTAATCATACAAGTCCTTTTTTAAACGATGATACAGAACCTCAGAACTTTCTGGAGTCTAATGGGAAACAGCTTTTAGAATATGATTAAATTTCATATTGAGTTATAACCTAATTATAGTTCTCCGACACACAGCAATTTTAGATGTTTGGTTTTATTTCTGGTTCAAATTTTTTTTTGAGTTCTGCAAATAATCTTTAGAAGAAAATACTGTCTGTAATACATAAGTATGTTAAAGTAATTTGAGGGGCGCGTGGGTGGCTCAGTCAGTTAAGCATCTGACTTCGGCTCAGGTCATGATCTCAGGGCTGAGACTGAAACCCCCATTGGGGCTCCACTTCTCAGCAGGGAGCCTGCTTGTACCTCTTCCTCTCCCTCTGCCTCTCCCCTGACTTGTGCATGCTCTCTCTCTCAAATAAATAAAATCTTTTTTTTTTTTAAAGATTTTATTTATTTGAGAGAGAGAGAATGAGAGATAGCACGAGAGGGAAGAGGGTCAGAGGGAGAAGCAGACTCCCTGCCGAGCAGGGAGCCCAATGCGGGACTCGATCCCGGGACTCCAGGATCATGACCTGAGCCGAAGGCAGTCGCCCAACCGACTGAGCCACCCAGGCACCCTCAAATAAATAAAATCTTTAAAAAATAATAAAAATAAAAAAATAAAAAAAAAGTAATTTGAGGGGCGCCTGGGCGGTCCAGTCGGTTGAGCGTCTGACTCTTGGTTTTGGCTCAGGTGGTGGTCTCGGGATTGTGGGGTCAGCCCCATAATGAGCTCCAAGCTCAGTGCAGAGTCAGCTTGGGACTCTCTCTCTCTGCCACTTCCCTTCTCTCCATGCTCACACACGTTCTCTTGCTCTCTCATAAATAAATCAATCTAAAAAAAAAAGTAATTTGAGATTGACAACTACATAAGAAATTCATCAACTATTCCATAGTTGTATAAACCAGACAGACCCAGCCACAGCTGAGTAGGAAGTTTATAAGGTGACCGGAAAATAAATTAGCATACTTCGGTTCCAGAGTCAGTGCCTACAGTAGAGTAAGAGGACCTGCTGTTAACGGCAACATGTGAGATGCCGGTCTATGGCACACTCCCGCCACCTAGTGAACACTTACAGCATGACAACTACCAGACCCCGACTATAAATTCAAAGCAGCAAGCATATTTCAGACTTGATCTAGTTGGGGAGGGCTAAACTTAAGCCATCCCCTGAGTGACAGTAATAAGGTTATCCTCAGTAGGAAAGAAAACACAAACAGAAGAAAAAAGGACAAAAGGAAAGTAGCACACACACAGAAAGAAAGAAAAAAAAGGAAAACCAGAAAAGACAAAACAACTGTCCACATTTTGGACTTGTGAAGTTTTCTGAATGATATTTTTTGACTTCCAGTCATTTTAAACTGCATTTTCTTCTCCACGTTAAATATTCTGGTTAATATTTAAAACCTTACTTTCACTGAATCATATAAGGAAAAGTGTTTTATCACCTCTGCTTTTTGAAACCACATATTCATATAATGGACTTCTCTTTCCAGAAAGATCCAATATTCCAGAATCAACATGACAAAACTTTCTGTTGTTGTCAATATAAGCTATGTCCTCCAATGAAGGCAGCATGCCTTAGTAAAATTTAAGTACAAAACTATCTGATGTTGCTGTCCCTCCCCCACCAAAAAAAACCCAGTAAATTTATGGCAAGTAAAACCAAAGGGCAATATGAGAGACCCATAACTCAGAAGCTGACTGGACCTGGAAGGGGGAGCTAAGGATATAATTCTTAGGCAATAATTTGCTTTGAGGTGTTTCACTGCCTCCATGTTTTGCGGGTGATTAACTGATTTACTCAAATACATTACCAATTTCAAAATATTTTTAACTTTTAAATTTAAAACTTCACCTAGATATTTAGCTAACTTTTCTTGACCTCAGCGCCAAGGTTGGAGTTACTATATTCTTTTTTTTTTTATTAGAGGAAACATTTCTTTCTTTTTTTTTTTTTTTTACAGATTTTACTTATTTATTCATGAGAGACAGAAAGAGAGAGAGGCAGAGGGAGAAGCAGACTCCCTGCTGAGCAGGGAGCCCGATGCGGGACTCGATCCCAGGACTCTGGGATCATGACCTGAGCCGAAGGCAGACGCTTAACCATCTGAGCCACCCACGCGCCCGCAGTTACTATCTTCTTAAGCACAGTGTAAGATTACATGCATTCTTTACCTGGCTGCCCGGCAACATCTTCCTTTTCAGCAGAATAGAAGATATAATCCACAGTTATGGCACTTCGGGAATGACAGGTGGTCACTTCTGGAATTCCAGTGTCAGGAAAATAATGTGAATAAACAGACGACAAGCTGAAATGGTGCTGTAAATTTGAAGATAATCTAAATTGAAAAGAAAAATTGCTTAGCATCAAGTTTTTCTTGATTTTTAGAATTCTTCCTGTTTAAAGCACTTTCTCATTTAATTTCCAGACAAAGCCAGACATTCAGACAAGCTTTATTTAAACAGACCACATCACAATTTGGCATTCATTTATTCATGTGGTGATATCCAAAACCCATTAACAAGGCTTTGATACGTGGGGTAAAAACTCAATTATTAACATATTAATGTGATTTATTATTAATTATAACATATTTGAGAGCCTGCACTTCCAAAGAAAAAGTGGCCTTTATGAATGTTATGTAGAACCCACCAGACTTTTGATGTCAGAGGGGCTATATTTTTCTATGATTATTCCTGCTATGACATATCAGATAATTTTGTACTGTATCTTAAAACAGCTTCTATAATGGTTTATCTTATCTCATGTTACAAATACATGTGATGTAATAAAGAGTTTAAAAATCATTTCCAATAAACACATCTTGAAGTTTAAAAATCTTTTATATTGTGAAAAAAAATTTTTTAAACTTTAAAATTCAACATTTAACAAATACCTACTAAGTTTCAGGCACTACCTTAGGTGCTTAAGATACACATATAAAGACACTTTTTAAAGAGCTCAATGTCAAAGAACAAAGGTTATTCTTTCAAAATGCCCTTGCTTTCCAGTTTTAGCAATGTTTTATGTCTGAGAACTTATATTTACAATATTATTAAAAGTAAAATAGGTTTCCTGCAAACTGTTCTCTTACTAACAATTCTTTGGTTTATAGATAAAAGCTCTGCATATAAGCACACTACATTTATATATAGATACTTAAAAGTATCTTTTCTTTTTTAAAAATTTTTTTATTGTTATGTTAATCACCATAAAAGTATCTTTTCTTATACCTCATTCTGTTATAAAAAGATTTATAGAATTACTCAAAACCAAATATTTGTTAGATTTGTCTTTTTGTTAATCTTACTCAGGGAGGGCATCTGGGTGGCCCAGTTAAGCGTCTGCCTTTGGCTCAGGTCATGACCCCAGGGTCCTGGGATCGCGTCTCGCATCAAGCTCCCTGCTCAGCAGGGAGCCTGCTTCTCCCTCTCCCTTTGCCCCTCCCCCCGCTCATGCTCTCTCACACGGGTGCTCTCTCTCTCTGTCTCTCAAATAAATAAGTAAAATCTTTAAAAAAAATCTTAGGGAAGTTTTTACTATATTTGAAAGGTTTAATCATGAATTTTTACATATTCTTTTTTAAAAATTCAAAAAATGTTGCTTCCCATCTTACCAGGTTCTTATATATGAGATAATATTTTCTCAATACAAAGTATACAAAATAAAATAAGACCAAGAAGAAAGCAGACAAAATGAATGAGAGAATTCTAATTTGGTCCCTAAATGCAAATGTTAAAACAAAAACTAAAACTAGTAAGAGTCACAATATAAAATCAAAACATTTTAAGAATCTCCCAAAGAGACAAGATTGAATCTCCATCCTGCTGTATTCACATACATCTGTTTCTCAACCATAGCCCCAAATATTCATGCTTCTTTAATCATAAGGAACCCAGGCATCTTCACCCCTCCACCTTTGGTAACTTTTCCCTGCAGTTCAAGAGATATAAATATTTATGTAAACTATATGATTTAAATATAAATATTTATACTGGCATATTCTTTTTCGATCAATTCTCCTACAGATTATTTTGAGATCTAGTAAGCCAAAGGAGGCTAAGCATCCTCTTGAAATCTGAAAGGTATTTTCCTGTAATCTTGACCTTTGTTTAAATATGTAATAGCAACGTATTTCAGAGTACTAGCTGGTCCAGGTCCATGGACAGGCTGTTTGCTTTAAATAACACTGCTTAAGCCCTTACTATGAATCAAACATCAAACTTTCCATTCTTTGTTTCATGTAATCCTCCCAACTACCCAAAGTATAAAGAAACTGAATCTCAGAGATGTTAAGTTTCTTG
Source organism: Callorhinus ursinus (assembly GCF_003265705.2). Lineage (NCBI taxonomy): Eukaryota > Metazoa > Chordata > Mammalia > Carnivora > Otariidae > Callorhinus > Callorhinus ursinus. The sequence continues at coordinate 46,867,407 of NW_027397075.1, read as the reverse complement.
TTCAGAATCACACAGCTAAAATGTAGCACAGTTAGGAACTCAGGTCTATTTTGACTTTAGCATTCTTCACCAGCACGGAAAAACATCCTTTTCATTTTTTATCCCAGTGATTTCTGAGAAATGATTTTTTTACCCAAGTAAAGTCCCTAAATGTCTACTGTTACTTTCCAGAACTCACTTTTCAGCTGTCACTAGGACCTCTGTTTTGTCCAGCTCTGTCTGTGTCAGATCACTGTCTATAAGAACAAAGAGAAACATATTAAACTATCAATATATGGTTCTGCTCTAGTATGCCATAGAATAGTCTTCCTACTCTAGGAATGATATTCAAGACATGTCTAGTTTAGACAGATGCCTAGTTAAATGTTCCATCAGGGAATCTTTATGTTTTGATGGTCTCCGTAATTAGCAAAACTGAAATGCAAACATTTCTAAAGCAACATGCAAATAATTCATGCAATTTTGGAAGGTCAACTTAAGAATGGTAAATTTAGACTTCATTAAGAAAAGGAATAAGCAAGTAAGTATTATGTTTTTATATATGAATATTCATCCCTGAGATGTTATCCCTTGAAAAATTTAGTCTGATGTCTTCCTCAAAGGGAACGCTATTATCAAGGAGACTGCCAAAATGTACTGCAAACACTTACCTGTCTTTTCTACTTTTGGTAACTGCTGTACCTCATACACACAGTTCTGTGAGATACCTAGGTTTGGGGGCCAAATTGGAATAGATAAAATTCTTTGTCCCCGTGAAGACTGTTCCTGGCCAGATACCTAAACAAAATTTCAACAGGTATCTTAAGTGAATAGATTTTAAATAGTTTATGTATTGAAAAGTTTATGTCTTAAATAAGAGGAAATCCAAGAATGGTAAATATTATCTGTTATTCATCATAGTAAGTGATTATTTGTGCTTATGAACTCTTGTTCAAATACAATTCAGAAAGCAGTTACTATTTACATAAAAATGGCAATATTTTCCTCTCCTGTACATGTCTAATTGGGACATCTATATGATCTATAACTTTGGATTAATACTGCCCCTCCTTTTTTGCTACCTGCAATTACATTAATATAAAATCTTATGTACTTGATCTAACTACTATATAAAATACTAAGGGAGATCAACTCTTACAAAATTTTAAAACTATCACTCAAACCTCAGTGGTGGAGAATTATATTTTGGTTAAAATTCTGGAGATCAAATGATCTGAAGCAAGCAACAAAAAGCACAATGAAGATAAACACGGGAGAAACATGAGATATAGTCAGCTAAGAAATTAAAATATTTACCATTATGAAAAGGAAAATGTACATACTAAAGAAATATTAAATTACTGTTTTGCCAACTATATTGCCCACATCCAGCATTCAAAAGTCTATTACACTCCCTTATGAATAGTTCCTTATTTACGAAGTCTATCAATGCTTTTTCTTCTTCACCCCCATTTTGGATTTTTTGCTACCTGCCAATTCCTCCAAGCATAATGCTGCCATGAATAGATGGAAAAGATGAAATTCAACCAAGTGAGCATCATTACTTATTAGTAGTTGGGGAACATCATCACAGCTTGGTAAAGCGAGGGTACTGGGTCATCCAAGGTTTTCAAACAGCCATGTGATAACTATCCTCACACTACAATGAACAGAGAGACTTAAGTCCGCCTCCTAATGATGATGAAGCAAGCACTTACCTTGCCGATGGCAAGTCCTTCATAATTCAATTTTCCTTCTTTTATAAAACTATAAAGCGGAGAACCAGGAACAGAATTAAAGTCACCACACATAATGATAGGGCAGAAGCTGCCATCTTTCTGATGGGCAACACTGGAAATCTCTGCCAGAAGCATGGCCAATTGGGTCAGCTTAATATCGCCTCGCCTTGGGTTATACAACAGATGTGTGTTAGCTACACAGACCACAGGAGAGGCAGCCCTCGGAACTCTGGGCTGCAAGAGTAACACCAATCCAACATTGTCTCTGTCCAACAGAGGAACATCACGGCGGTAGAATTCCACTGGGTTCACTGATAAGAGTGAAAACTTGGAATGTTTGAAGCAAATGGCACAGCCATCAGGTTTCCTTCCTGTCCGCATCTTGTATTCACAGTGATAACCTACGAGGAAGAAAGAAATTTAACACAGGACTGCCATATAAATATATATGGCAAAACACAGCTCTTCTAATATCTCTGTACAACGTTTATCAAAGTGTATTCTCCCAAGCATTAATAATGTAGGATGTTAAGTTTGAGATTGGGTCTAGGTCCTAGGAATGGGTCTCTTTACTGGTAGACTTCAGTCCTAAATATGCTAATGTGCATGATCATGCTCTCATTTCCATCCCAGTAAAAGTCGTGACAAAGACAGTAAGGCCTTACGATAATCTACACCGCCCCCTCCAGACCCCCTGACAGCCCATCTCTGACCTTTCTGCTTCTAACTCTTCCCAGCTTGCTCTACTTCACATACACCTCACCAGCTGCCTTCAGGCACTTCTATCTTGGCGTTTGCTTTGCTACTTCTGTTGTCTGAAAGGCTCTAGGTATGGCTTGTTCCTTCACCTCAAGTCTCTGCTCAAATGTTACCTTCTCTGATTGTTTAAAATTGAAATCTGACCCATTCTACTTTCCTGCTTTTCTCCAAAATTATCATTACTTAATGTGCTATTTAAGTATTTATTTGGTTTACTGTCAGCCTTTCTCCACGAGAATATAGGCTCCACAAGGACAGTGACTTCTTATCTATTTGGCTCACTGCTAGATCACCACAGCCTAGGATAGTGCATAGGATATAGCAGGCATTCAAAAAATATTTGCTGAGGAATGAATGCAAAGTAGGCAGCATTTCTTAAATAGATGAACTGTTTCTCGAAGTGTTCATTCATCAAACAAACTACCCATTTGTTACTGGTAGACACTGTTATAATGATGAACCAGACAGAATGGTCCCTGATATAGAACTCAGAAACTTCGAGGTCTAGTGGTGGGTAGAGCAACTCCTGGAAAGGAATCTATTAAGAGATTCTTACATACTTTTCTGTTTGAATTAAAATTATATATCAAGGGGCGCCTGGGTGGTACAGTCGGTTGAGCATCTGACTCTTGGTTTTGGCTCATGTCGTGATCTCAGGATTGTGGGATCGAGCCCCACAGCAGGCTCAGCGTGCAGCCTGCTTAAGAGTCTCTCTCCTTCTGCCCCTCCCCTCCAAAAGAAATAAATCTTAAACAAAATAAGAAAAAATAAAATTATATATCAACCCAAAAGTTCCCACTTAAAATATCTCAATCTTTTCCTGACCTTTTGAAATGGGTATTAAGCTTTTTCAAAATTAAGATTTTTTTTTTTTAAGGATTTTATTTATTTGACAGAGAGAGACACAGCGAGAGAGGAACACAAGAAGGGGGAGTGGGAGAGGGAGAAGCAAGCTTCCTGTGGAGCAGGAAGCCTGATGCAGGGCTCGATCCCAGGACCCTGGGAGCATGACCTGAGCGGAAGGCAGACGTTCAATGACAGAGCCACCCAGGTGCCCCAAGATTTTTTTTGCCAGTATACACCACACACATCTTTGTTAGCACGTTATACTTTAACAACACACAATCTTTCAAAGTAAATCCGGCTAAAATAAAAGTTACATTGTACCCAAAGATTCCAAACTTGGCCTGATCTCTGCTCCATAATGATCTTCTTGAACTTCTTGCAAACAAAGTACCTTGGAAGGAAAAAATGGCTTGAATTAAAACAGAGAGCAAATATGAATTTTCTGGTGCTTTCATCTTTAAAAACAGGCATCTAATATTCTAAAAATCTAATGAAAGTTGAAATAAAAAGACAATCCTTTTTCTTAAAACTATCAAATTAATATTTCTAGATTTGATCAGTCCCCAAAAACCTGGCCTTTAATTACATGAAGCTCTCTCTCTTACTATCCAAAACTGGTATTTCTCAAAAGAAGTATTTTAAATTTACATGTTGGGATATTTTTCCTGAATTACAATGTTCATTAGTACTAAATCCTTCTAGTCTTTTCTTAAGGTGATTTCTTTGAATGTATCTAGATTTTTATAGGAATGACTTACATTTCAAATCAACGGAAATACTTAACTGAATATTTAATACATTGCCAGTCCCTGTCTCAGACTGACTGGTAAGCAGAACTTTTGGATCTTTTTTGAAAATTTAATGACTATTTATACCAATAATGATTATTTATACCAACTTTTTGGATTTTTTTTTTTTGAAAATTTAATGATTAGCAAATGACTCTTTGGAAGTCATGATACATTGTTAAAAAATGTTCCATCACTGGGCGCCTGGGTGGCTCAGTTGGTTAAGCGACTGCCTTCGGCTCAGGTCATGATCCTGGAGTCCCGGGATCGAGTCCCACATCGGGCTCCCTGCTCATCAGGGAGTCTGCTTCTCCCTCTGACCCTCTTCCCTCTCGTGCTCTCTATCTCTCATTCTCTCTCTCAAATAAATAAATAAAATTAAAAAAAAAATGTTCCATCACTATATTTAAAACCACCTTCCCTTCTTACCCCACAAACAAAAGGGATAAAACCATTTAGTTTACAAATGAGCTTTTCTTATGTGAAGAATTTTGATGATATTCTGCACTTACATCTGCATCAAAGTGTTTAATTTCTTTCAGAATATTGGGAAACCTAAAACTCCAGTGTAAAACTGGCCGCCGGCAGTGTCTATAAAGATGTGAATTGTCTTCCAATAAATCTTGTGAAAGTATATTATAGGACATCACTGAAAAGTCAAACTTGTTATCACTGTCTTCACATTTGGGGTCAACATTTTTGTCTCCTAGGATCTTTGTCTTGTCTTTATTATGGTTACATATATATTCCCAATGTCGTTGTATTGTGCCTGTTAAAATATATTGAACAAAATATAGAGAATTAATGAAAAACAGACTAAATATTTTCCTGCATGTAAGTTTTTTCTTGCCTTTTAAAAATTCCCACAGGTAATGAACAGAATGTTTTCCCCCAGGAAATGGCAACATAGCACTAAGTAACAGATGTTGTCATCAAATTGATTATGAAGGCAGTAAAATGATATAATGACTGACCAACAGGTATAAAACAAGTTTAAAAGGATCTAGCAAGTCATTATGGAGACTGAGAGAGTATTAATAAAGCTAGGACTATATAGTTTCTCACCTACTTATGGTTAAGAAGTGGTTCTGCCAGACACGCTCAGCAACTTTATAACCATGATAACATACAGTTGACCACTGAACAATGCGGGGGGGGAGGGGGTGGAGGGGGTGGAGGGGAGGGTTAAGGGCATTGTGCAATTGAAAATCCACATAAAACTTCTGACTCCTTCAAAACTTAACTACTAATAGCCTACTCTTGACTGGAAGCCTTACCAATAACATAAACAGTAGATTAACACATAACTTGTATGTTATATGTATTTTATATGGTATTCTTACAATAAAATAAGCTGAAAAAAAATATTAAGAAAATCATAAAGAAAATACATTTACAGTACTGTACCGTACTTATCAAAAAAGTACACGTTTAAGTGGACCCACGCAGTTCGACTGCTGTTCAAGGGTCAACTATATCTGTATGTCACAGTTGGCTTTTCAATAAGATGATTTCACACCGTAGTTTATTTCCTATTAGTAAGATAAGATTACCAAATGATTAAGTTCTAGAAATAACTCATCTCAGAATTCTGGTTTAGACATGAATGAAGGGTGTATGATGGCAATATATGGAAGCAGTATTTAGTGGAACAATGCAGACAAAATGAACAAAGAAATCTTTTTAATGCACACCAAAGCAAAAGTTAAAGATAACAGAGTTGTAGAATGCTAGTAAATGACAAGCGCTGATTGAAGAACCTAGCATGCAGCAACCACGAATGTGTGATGGCTTACACTCTGCAAAGATACATGTACCCTGACAGTGATGAAAAGAGAATCAAAAAGCATGAGATTTTGCAACTACAGGCAGTCCTTGACTCAGAAATGACCTACAACACACACACACAAATATACATACATACGCCCCTTTGATCTTGTCTCCCTCACCCCACCATGAAGGAGGATACTCTTACTGCCATGGAAGCCATGAAGAAAAATGCGGAACCTTTAGAGATTCTACGAGCTCAATAGAAGGGGAAAACAAGAAATGGGAAGAACTTGGGAAAACAGATTTGGAGATCGATTTTCAAGTATGGTTAAATTTACAGGAAAAACCTCAGTCTTAGAATATCTCCCTTTTCCTGTGTGAAGGTTTTCACTACACTGGATTACAATGCCTAAGATTCTACCAATTAAAAATTAAATTGAGGAAAAATAATTCTATACATACAGGAAAAAAGGACCAAAAGGAAAATATACCAGTATTTTTAAGAGCAGTTATCTGAGCAGAAGGATTGTGGGTGATTTTTCTAAATCTTCCACAATGATGATATATTCATAATCAGAGTATCAATATACTCCATGAGAATGCCAATAAAGTGAAATTTAAAAATGCCCTCTGGTAAACGAGTTTAATAAGATTGCTTTCCTCAAAATCTAAATGCTGATAGCAGCTGCACGGAGGGAGTAGACATTTTGACCAGAGGCTAGAAGAGAAAGATCATTTTTATGAATAGTGAGGTCTGGGTGGAACGGGGTATTGGAGACTTACGATACCATGAAGGTACTAAGAACCCGAGGAGAAGGGTAAAGAAAAAAAGGTGGACAGAAGGAAAACCAAACGAAACAAAAGCCTTCCAGGATTACAGAACTTAGCCTGGAGCTTGTCCTATACTCAGGAAAGGGACAGAAACTATCCCCTTCTGTATCCTGCACTGAATATGGAGAATCCTACCTGCAAAGGCCAAGAACTACAGCTAATTGCACTGACTCTGCAGGACTACTCTGAGATTTGTAACAGTTTCCATGGGGGAAACAGAAACAATGGCTGACAACTGATTCTCAAGAACTAATTACCCAGAACACAATTCATTCATAAACTGGGGACTGTCTATGACGGTTTTAGCCACAAATCATAGTCTTCGTACGTATACGAGATGCAAAGGGCCCTAGTCATGCAAACAAAATGCAAGCTACCATCACAAAGCACTACCCTGGTGTCACCACCATAGTAAAATATGAAAGATGAAGGTCCAGAAAAGTTGTTCTTATTTTCTTGTAAAATATTTATATGTAAGGGCACATAAATCATTGAGGTTGTATTGTCGGGACAAGCATTTGTAAGCCAACTCTTTTTGCAATTCCATTTTTGAAGTAACTGAAACCATCAGATTACCTAATGAATAGAGTGGCTTTCAAACTTCTAGACTTTGTACAACTCTGGTATTACTTTTCATGTCATGACCATCAACTCCTGGTATACTGGAGCTGGGGTGATGGGGTAAATACATATTTTCTCCTGACCACATTTGTTTTTAATAAACATACAGAAATGTGTTTGAATGCTAGGGTTCCATGGAAGACAATTTGAAGACGCCTGACAGAGATGACAGTCTTTGGCCTTCATATACTTCACAACATAAATTCACACTACAAAAGCTTATATACCTTCCATGTCAGGAGGAACAAGGTGATCACAGCAGAGAAGACAGATGAATCAAAGAAAGTAAGCAATAGGCCTGATCAGGTTTTTAGGGTGCCTAATTAAAAAGTCATAATTGTGTCACACAAATCCTTCAAATGCCACTTTAAAGTGACAGGCAAGTTAGAAGGCTGTTCTCTTGATGGAAAAGTATTAGTGAATTATCGGAAGTCACAAATATGGCTTAACGAAGAGCATTTTCCTTATTCACAACACCTAGGAAGAACGGACATATAAAGAGTCAGGTCGCAATCAAAGTTTATCAGTATGTAAATGTAATCCCCCATCCGTTAAAGGGAAAACCACCACGATTTTCTGAGTACCTACTATGAAGCCGACAGTGTATTAGGCACTTTGACATGTCTCATTTCATCCTCAACAGGCGTTCAAAGTGGGCATTATTTCACACTAGGAAACCAAGGAGCAGAGAGGTTCCATAACCTGGCCAAGTTCATACAATTAGTGGTGAAGCAGAATGAGAGCAGAGAGTGGTTCCTGAGCCCATGCCTGTCAGTACGCCACAGCTCCACCTGAGAGCACACCAGATTTACAAAAGGCTAAACCAGAGAGCAGTGTGCTGACCTGATGAACAATGAATACGGGAAGGAAAAGCAATCTCATGTCTTCATACAGCCCTAGATTTATAGATTATGGACTGACTATTCTTAGGAACCTAATTTTAATGCCTCTAACACCTTTCATTCGTTCAAACGAATATTTGTTGATGAACACATGCTGTGGTCAAGTATTATAAAAATAGATTTTCACTTTCAGTGCTTAAAATTTCTACTCTAATGTGTAGCAGAATTTCCACTTAAAAGATCACGAACTAATCTTCGAGCTAACCTAGCTCTGACTTCCAAGTGAGACTCACTTTGCGTGTTTTCCTTTGACAAACTTATGTGAGCTCCCTACACATTAACACCTACACAGTCTATTTCCAAATACCTTCAGAGGAATTATCTTCACTGAAAACCATAGCTCAGTAAGAAAGACAACTCGAAATTCTACTTAGATAATTCATATATACTTGGGGGAGGAGCAGGGCTGGCAGCACAAAGGGAGTCTCGTGAATTATTTGGCGTAAAAAGAATGACAAAACTAGAAATGATCAACATATTTAGAAAAAAATTGTTTCTCAAAGTTGAATAAGATGTCGTCCCCTTCTTAAAAGATAAAACTTCCCACAGTCTCTCAAGATTATATCAAAAGAACCCACTTTGAGAAATATCCAGAATAAGCTAAACTCTTATTCTGTGAGAAAATATCTTTCAATTATGATTGCATCTATTTAAGAATATCCTTTTGTCTTACATAAAAAAGTTAGCATTAAACTGGCTGGCTCAATTGGTAGAGCATGCAACTCTTGATCTTGGGATTGTTTGAGTCCCACATTGGGTGTGGAGATTACTTAAAAATAAAATCTTCAAAATAAATAAAAACATGAAATTTAATTTTTTAAATAGATATGTGAACTCCCAAGAACATATACCAATTTCTAGGAAGTCTAAGGACCTCTGTTTTAAAAACAATGGATTTGATAATTATTCTTAAGTTAAATTTAATGTTTTAATTTAGTCCTACATTCTTTCCCAACCTTATTCTCTCTATATATAGTTTCTTCTATATTTACTGCCAGAAATACACAATAAAAAATAAAAATAGATATAAATAAAGACTTAATTTTAAAAAATTACTTCCTTTTTCCTAACGGAAAACTACTGGCTGAAAATAAATACTAAACCCCTCCAAAATCTGGAGGAGGTTTTAAGGATTATTAGATAGTAAAGTTTCAGTAACTCTACGGCTTCTGTCTATTTCTGCACCAAGATAAACGTCACCTTTACCTTGGTGTTTTCTTCGTTTTGATGAAGGCTCATCTCCCTCAGAGTTCATGATGTAACTAGAGAGATGAATCAAAGAGGTCTGGCTCAGGTTGTCAGGTCTCCAGTTCCAGTACTGAAACGGAGTTCTAGACTCAAACAAACAAGGTGGTCTCCAATTTAGTGAAAAATGCCTACTACTGAAGTATGGGTAAGGAGCACGAGAATAATGTCCAGGCCACCTCATACAACTAGAAATATGTCTGTTCCAGCAACACCTTTGCAGATTCTCCCACGGTGTCGTCCAATCTCTGCCCAGACTCTTCTGGTGATGGGGTAACATGGGGTATCTAAAAGAAATAAATACACTCCTTGAGGTACCACTATTTGTTCACGCTATAGCACCCAAAATCCAAATCTGTTTCCTCAAGGGAAGATAATGTCTAATATTTAAAATTTGACTTCTAAATCATGAGGGATGGGGGGAGGGGAACAGCCATGATTTAATTATTAGTAGCAACAGTCTCAAAACTCTCCCTACACACCTATGAATGGTATTCGAAATACTTAACATAGAATCCACCAGCCTCCCAAAATACCACACAAACTTCAAAAAGTCCTCACCCCGTTCACCTGAGAGATTAATCAACCATCAAACTGATTTTCAGAGTAGCTTTCTAATATCTAACAAACTCTATGAATAAATAAAACCCACAGCAAACATAATACTCGATTCAATATGCAACACTTAAGCTGAGTACAATTAAAGCAAACCTCTCCTCCAACGTGGGTTTGGAGTAGAAACATGTTTCTGAGCAGTTTTTTACACGAAGATTACATCTTCCAAACATTTGTAGAGCTAAGAAAACAAAAACCTATCACAACTTCACAAAACTACCTCTCTGGCTAATCAGTAGGTGGATAATTTATTTTTCCGTCCTTTTTTATTTTTTTAAGGCATACTTCTCCTTGACGGTAATGAAATGGGATAGCGATTACTTATTAATAATTCACCAATACTTCAAACCCAACAGCACCAATGTACTGATCATCCAAAATGTCTCCAAAGTAGTGTTACCATTAACTTGAATAGATATGTTGCTCTCGGGCTCTCTTAAGAAACAATGCAACTTAAGCACCATCTTCTCACCATACTATTCTGGCAAGATTTTGGATTCAGAGGACTTCTAACCTTTCCCAGAATTCATTAAAGGTACACTTCCAAGATAGTGTTAATACTGTCCACTTCTACCACCGAAAGAAATTTTGCTTAAACTGTATTTACTGTTACTTGACTTTTATATATTCATTTTAAAGGCATTTAAATGTTTTATGATATATTTTTGTTGTTTATGCATTCTCAAATCGTCGTCTAAATTCAACTTAATTGTAAATCTTTAAAAGGCATGACATGGGCAGATTATTCTGCTTTGTGACAACTCTGAAAGCCATAGAGATTTAGGTGCTTGCTCCATACCTTTTTTATCCTAATAGGCTACTGTATTGAAATATAAAACTTGTGCTACAAAACTTATTCTCTATATTTGTAGTTACTTATATAGACATCTTTTTCTCAAGATGATGAGCTCCTTCAAGGCCAGAGCTTTCTTATTCATTCTCATCCCGGTCTCTCCCCCCACAAGTGCCTAGCACAGTGCCTGGCACACAGCTGGTACTCAGGAAAACTGTTGAACTGAATTGTCATCAAGCCCCGGAGTATAAATTAAAACCAGATCCCCATAACTTATATAATAATTAAGACAGTGTTGTGTTTCCCAGGTGCTGTACACCAGTCCATTTCACATGGTACACAATGAAACTTTTTGATTTTTCACCTCTAAATATTTGTTAGAAAAAAACCATCATGAGTACGTCAAACCCAAGATTTCGTGGATACTGCTTAGGGCGACGCTAAGATAGGCAGCATTACTGAAGTGCCTTTCTAAAAAAAAAGAGACAATTTCAAGAAAAAATGTAGTACACACAAGTGTGGAACGAGAATTTGGTAATAAACCGTAAAGTCTTGTATATAAATGACTAAAGTGGGAGAGACACTGACACCACAAACAAATCCCTGGGCGTGCGTGAGACGCGCGCACCTCCCTCGGGGTCAGGCCGCCCCGGGACCTCTCCCCGCCGACGCTCAGCTCCAAGCGGGTGCTGAGGCCTGGGAGGAGGCCGGCGATCGGGGGGCTCGGGCTAGCTCCGGGGCAGGGCAGGGGAAGTGGGCCGGGACTCCAAGGCCCAGCCAGGTCGGAAAGGCACGAGCCCTGCCGGCGACCGATCGCCCCGGGCCCGGCCCGGCCCCTGTCCGCCGAGCGCCCGCGCGCCGGGTTTACCTATCCCTCGGGGTCTCCGGAGGCTCGTCCCCGCGGCACCGCCGCCCGGACCCTCTTCCTCCTCCTTCCTCCCCCAGCCCGCCCCGCCCCGGGTTAACCCGGGCCACCCGCCCCCGCTCCTCCCTCCGGCCACCCAGCCCTACTGACCGGCCTCTCCCCACCACACAGCGGCCGTAGCCCCTCCTCACACAGCGCCACGCTTCCATCTTGCCCTCTGCGGGCGTCCAATTCCCAGGCCCGGGGCTCAACTTCAACCTCTACACCCGATCTGGCGGCCGAAAGCACCAGGGGCACCCCATCACTAGACGTCGGGACTCTGGGCCCGGCTGCAAGGCATGCTGGGAGGCTCCGGCTCGCCGGCCGCCAAGTCCCCATCTTGCGCCGCGAAAGTCTCGGAATTGCTTCAACCCCGAATTGCGTCCAAGGAGCATGCGCACAGTGTGGGGAAGCCTGCGCAGCCATTTCGGAATAGGGCAAACAACCGACCTCTGTCTTAAAGAAACAAGAACTGAACTAAGGGCTGAACAGCTTTGTAAAGGTTTACGGGAGGGTACGGGGTGGTTGCGTGAGAGCTAAGAAGAAAAAAATATGTTTTATTGTATTTTTATGATATCCTTGGGAGATTCAAAAGGCGGATTCCCGAGGTGGGGAAGTACTCTTGTCTGTGTTCCCGTAGAACTGTGCTACCAGGGATTTTTGCAGTTAATTTTGTGGGAACACAGCCGCAGGGGTCACTTTTAAGTGTATGTGTGTGTCCTGTGTGTCTTCTCAAATTTAGTATAGGACTCTAGATTACTGGAAAGCATTATTTAAGCGGAGACCCTTCCGAGAGGGACAGAGACAGAGAGAGAAACTGAGGAAGACGGAAGAATAAACTGGGGAAATGGGGAAAGGGTACTGGAAGGCAGAATCACTGCTTTTGTAGGCTCCTTGGGAGAGCAGCGGAGTCATTTATCGGGAAGGCTTTTTTTTGTTCTCATATCTTAATGAGGAAATCAGATGCATTTGAAAAACATTTTCCCTCAGTATAAATAGAGTTGATTGCTGTCATTTGTGGTAGTTATGTTCTCTAAAGTTACTGCCAACTGAATTAGCAAATACTGAACCGTTGCCTCTAGTGGAAATATAGAGGTTCCCGTGAGACCCTGGTCACATTTTAGTTGCCTAATCAATACATAACATGACATAACATAACATAACATAGCATAGCATAGCACTATAACTCAGGCATGAGTGAAGCTTATCTAACCCATGTATTTTCTCTGCAAGGCACATCACAGACCTCTTGTGCTTAGCAACACTAGACAGCACTTCAGAACTGCACTTGGGGGGCCATTTTAAACAGAATCACCAACAAAAAGCACAAAAACGTGAAAAACATGGTACTAAATAGACTGTGAAGAAGACACTTGTTTATAGTGTGGGAGCTGAAACAAGAAGGCAGGCTTCGTTTCCTTCAACCTCACCTGGGAACATGCAGGTTGGACAACCTCACCACTCTGCATTTGTCCATGAATAATTGCAAAAGCACTTGCGGGGGCACTTGGGTAGCCAGTCCGTTAAGCCACCACTCTTGATTTGGGCTCAGATCACATTCTCAGGGTTGTGAAATCGAACCCCCCGTGGGCCTCCATGCTGAGTGTGGAGCCTGCTTAAGATTCCCTCTCTCGGGCACCTGGGTGGCTCTGTCGTTAAGCGTCTGCCTTCCGCTCAGGTCATGATCCCAGGGTCCTGGGATCGAGCCCCACATCGGGCTCCCTGCTCAGTGGGGAGCCTGCTTCTCCCTCTCCCACTCCCCTTCTTGTGTTCCCTCTCTCGCTGTGTCTCTCCCTGTAAAATAAATAAATAAAATCTAAAAAAAAAATAATAATAAGATTCCCTCTCTCTCTCTCAAAAAAAAAGCACTTGCAAGTATTGATTTTGAAGTTACAGATACATTTTAGTAAGTAGGCAAAAATCACAAATACATAATGCATGAATAGTGCTGGTCAGATGTATTTCTATTTTGTACAGCCCTATTTTCTCGTTGTACTCAAAATTTTGCAGTTTATTAAATGTATTGACTGGTATCTTGTATGACTTAACTCTGTGATAAGGTTGTAAGTATCTTACGAGCAAGGACAATGACCCATTATTTTCAAAATTTACCTCACCTAGTGCTGTGCTAGGTACACAGTAGATTATAGATAAGGTATTTTTTGAATGGATGGTTAACACAGGACCAGAATTAGAGCAGATCTGTGAATGAACAGATACTTCTCCCTCTAGTACATGCTATGACCTCTGGTTTGTGATGTGTAGGAGAAACGTAGCACTTTGAAATAATAAAAAGATTAATGGATGTTAGAATGCTGTAGTTTGGAGGATTGTCTGATCCTAAAAGATATTCACCTTTATCTTGAATGACTGTTTTAGAATTCTGTAGTGATTAATATTAAATTGTCCAGAACTGATGGTAATTCAAATGATTATTATCTATGAACACGTGAGTGAATTCTATTCAATGGGGGGAGAACTCTCCTCTTCTGTAGAAAAGCCAGTTTTACATCCATTTGCAAAGTCAATATTACTGATCTGTAAATTGCTTTTTGGATTCTCCTGGAACAGACTGTAACATCTCTCTGGTTCCTTTATTCAATAAGTTAAATAAAATCATTTTGTATAACTTTACTTTTTTTTTTAGAATTATCCTTTAACAGTTTTGCAATTCACACCAAGATGCCCAATGTATTCATCTGACAGAAACAGATGAACTTAAAAAAAAAAAAAAAGAAACAGATGAACTTATGACCAAAGAGGTGTGCCTCATGGACTGCCAAGTCCAGGTATTTCTTTTCTTGCTTCCATGTGAATCTGAAGCACAACAGAATTTTTTTAGTTAAATTTTTTTTAAGTAGGCTCCATGCCCAGTGCAGAGCCCAAAGCAGGGCTCCAACTCACAACCCTGAGATCAAGACCCGAGCTGAGGGGTGCCTCAGCTGAGGGGCACCTCCGTTGGTTGAGTGTCTGCCTTCGGCTCAGGTCATGATCCTGGGGTCCTGGCATTGAGTTGGGCTCCCTGCTCAGTGGGGAGTCTGCTTCTCCCTCTACCCCCTCCCCCCGCTTGTGATCTCTCTCTCTCTTTCACTCACACTCTCTCAAATAAATAAAATCTTAAAGAAAAAAAAGACCGGAGCTGAGATCAAGGGATGGATGCTCAACGACCGAGTCACCCAGACGCCCCTCAACAGAATTTTTTTAAATCTCTGTTTTCCTAATTTTAATTTTCTTCTCTACCAGTTTTGTGTTTTGGTTTGTACATTGACAATAGATTATGTCCCTCTAGTGGCAGCAGCAATCAGCAATTTGGTAATATGGTCTGACCATTGGTGATCTCTGTAATAGGATTAATGATTTCTAGAGATCTGTTTTCTATTGAATGAGAGATAGCAGAAAGTCTGGTTTAATAGTCTTGTCTGTCTATTTTGAGCCCAAGAATTCTGTGCCCACTGGGAAAAACGGGTCTTTGGTATCTGGACTAGTGAGTTTTTGTGCTTCTGTGTTGACTCTTGACCCATGGCTGAAATTGTAGAATCAAAGCCATAAACTTGCCATATGTCTGTGTGTCTATGTGTCTGTTATTCATGGAGGCTTTATCTTTTATTATATGACTATGAGATGTCCTACATATGGAAGATATTAATAAATTAAAGTTTATTTTATTAAAGGAGCTGTTTTCTGATTGGCTTATAGTGATAAATTAGCACTTCTAAATTTTTTTTTATTTGACAGAGAGAGACACAGCGAGAGAGGGAACACAAGCAAGGGGAGTGGGAGAGGGAGAAGCAGGCTTCCCGCTGAGCAGGGAGCCCGATGTGGGACTCGATCCCAGGACTCTGGGATCATGACCCAAGCCGAAGGCAGACGCTTAACGACTGAGCCACCCAGGCGCCCCGCACTTCTAAAATTTTTTTAAAAGACTTTATTTTTAAGTAATCTTCTACACCCAATGTGGGACTCAAACCCACAACCCCAAGATCAAGAGTTGCATGCTCCACCAACTGAACCAGCCAGGTGCCCCAGCACTTCTATAAATTTAATTCCTAAAATTACCTGGAAAAAAAAAGAATTAGAAATACTTTAATTGTGATGTACTTAAAATAATATATTATTCTTATAGAAACCAATCAGAAATGTTTTAAGAATCAAAGTTTATATAATTAAGGTCAGTCTCTAGGGAGCAGGTGATTCCTTTCTTGAAATAGTCTAATGCTAACAAGATACGGGTAGACACTGTTGGATGTTTCAAAATATCGTCTCATCATAATTGCTCAGATAGCCAGGGATTGAGGCAGTGAAGAAGGATAGTCAAGAAAACCTCAGGGTCCAAGGTCTCTACTAAAGGGAAACCAAGTTTTTTGGACAAGCATACAGATATTCATCTGCTACTCAGGGGACTGCTTAAGAGCTCAAGATCTTGAATTGAGTGGGCTGGGATGTGAATAGCAAATATGGCAAAAAGTGTGAGTTAATAAACCTCATCCAGAGGGACTGGTGTTTCAAAGAAAGTGGGAGTGCTTGAAATCCCACATTTCTGTGATATGGGAACTTTCAAGAATTCTGTGTAGGAAAGGGCACAACTCTTTAATATCCAGACTGGTGAGTTTTTGTGTTTCTGTGCTTACTCTTGATCCATGAACATTGTTCTTCCTGCCCAAAACTAAAGTGGGTAAGACTGCCTCTCTCTTTCACTGAAACTGCCAAGGCTGAATTTGGAGCAGAGAGGAGAATGGAGAGATGCAATGGCATGAAGTCAGAGAGTGTCTCTCCTCCTGAGGAGTAAGTCACAAGTGGAGTCACTTTTCAGAGTGCAACAGAGGTACAATGAAGTTCCTGCAGTAATTAAGGACTGTGCAACTAGAAATAGAGAAGGCTAGAGCTATAGAAATGTGGCAGAAGAGAAAATAATACTGAAAATACACATTTTGAACAACAGCAGAGAGACTTAGAATTATTTGAAAATTGTTTTCAAATCCTTGGGCAGGGAAGTGACCATTTCAGTGTCTGTTCTGGGACATCCAGATTCGATCAGCCAACAAGGCAGAGCCAGAAGACAGAAGAAAAGTCTAGAACAGACTGAAACAGAAACATTTCACTTTGACACATCTAGAGAAGGCCTTCAACTAGTTTCCAGAGGACAGGAGGAATCAACATTCCCATGGGGATTACGGAGGTCACTTGAAATAATGAGCACTGGGTGTTGTATGCAACTGATGAACCACTGAATTCCACCTCTGAAACTAATAATACAGTATATGTTAATTAAATTGAATTTAAATAAATTTTTTTAAAAAAAAAGATCTACTTTGTATATATGGAATTGTTTTTGTTTATTCTGACTGGTAGTCTGTGTGTACTTTTCATTCTGAAGATTAATTTCTTTGTTCAATTCAGAAATGCTGACCCCATTATCTCTGTGAATTTTCTTTTTCCACCATTTCCTCTATTATCTTTTTCTGGAATTCCTATTAGATCACTATTAAAGCCTCTTTAATTGTTTTGTCTTCTGACTACTCTTAACCACTCCTGTCTGCCTCCTTCTCTTTCTTCTTTTCATCTTGTCTCTCTATGCTGAAGTCTGAGTGAATTCTCAGTTCTATTAATTTACTAAATTTTTTCTTCAACTGAGACGACTTTAGAGTGTATTTTGTCTGTTGAGTGTTTATTTCAATGACTATATTTTGTTCTTTCCAGGATTTCTAGTAGATGCTTTTCCACATCAAACTTTTTTATTTCTCCTTGCTTTTATAATTCTTTGTATTTTTTCTTTTAACTCTCTCAGAGAATACTAAACACACTATTTAAAACTCATTTTCAGATCATTCTCTTATGTCCCTTTCATCCGGAATGAATTTATCTCCTCTCTTTTATTTTTTTAAAGATTTTATTTATTTATCTGACAGAGACACAGCGAGAGAGGGAACACAAGCAGGGGGAGTGGGAGAAGGAGAAGCAGGCCTCCCGCGGAGCAGGAAGCCTGATGTGGGGCTCCATCCCAGGACCCTGGGATCATGACCTGAGCCGAAGGCAGATGCTTAACGACTGAGCTACACAGGCGCCCCATCTCCTCTCTTTTAATCTTGTTGTTCACTGTTCTGAATATGAATTTCCTCATATGTTTTGGAATTTTGATATGCAGACATCCTGATTAGGAAATTTGTTTTTCCTTTCTTGCTATTTGTTAACTCTTAGTTGCCTCCATTTTTGCCCAAGGGACTCCCAGACTAGAATCAGGTCTTTTATTACTGGCTTAGTCTTGTCTGGTTATGTTATTAAGAGACATTACAGATCCAGTCTCTGCACTAGTGGACAGCTTGGCCCAGGTTCTAGATGTGGTACTGTGTCACCTTTCTCCTGCCTCCCTAAGCAATGGCTCTGGAAGCAGTCACTGCAGCCTTTTTCAACTTTTTTCATGGGTGAAGAAGCCCCTAGTTTTAGCAGTGAGCCTGAAACCATCCCTTCCCTTCCTTGGGAGGACTTTTGATCACTGTTCCCAGCAGGACAAAATTCCTAGATGGGGAGTCCAGCAGGCCTCAGCTTTGGTGTTCTGAGCCTCAAAGAGGTTTATATTGGTTCTGAGCATGATCACTGTTTTTTGTTTGTTTCTTAATTTCTCTTTTTATATTTTATGTCTCATTACTATGTGTATGGAACAGAGGATGTCCTCAAAGCAAGAACTTACAAGGTATCTTAGCTGGAAGTAAAAATATATTGCATTATATATTGCATTATGGTCCAGAAACAATTTGTTTATAAGTGCAAAGTCTGTGCCTCAAGAATTATGAGGACATTGAGACTCAATGTAACATAGGAAATGGGAAGACTCTCAAAGAGTCAAATAGACCTGGGTTTTAACACAGACCCTGACACCTTCCAGCAGTGGAATTAGCAAATATATTATCTCCTTGATAACAGTTATTTCACCTCTAAAATCGGGATAATAATGCCTATGAAATATTGTGAAACTTAAATAAAATGGTAGCTGTGAAGTATCTGTTATAAGACACAGAGAGGAAGAAATGTTTTTTTTCCCATTTTACATCAACTTTGTAGGCAAAATAAACTTGAATGCATAAACTTGGTTAAGTAAACTAGCATATACTGAGTAGATAATACACATATAACAGAACTTTATGCAGACCCTTTGGGAAATAGTACCAAGGAAATTAAAAATAGAAGATAAAAATGTTATAAACTCAAAGGAAAAGTAGTGTGATTTAATAGGTAATAGAAATATCCATCTGAGGGGCACCTGGATGGCTCATCCAACTCTTGATTTCAGCTCAGATCATGATCTCAGGGCCCTGGGATTGAGCCCTGAGTCAGGCTCTGCGCTCAGCAGGAGTCTGCTTGAGGATTCTCTCTCTCTCCCCCTCCCCCAGCTTGTGTGCACGCGCACGCGCGCGTGCTCTCTCTCTCAAATAAATAAATCCTTAAAAAAAAGAGAAATATCCACCTGATACTTTCAGATTTTTAAGCCAAGGATGTGTATGCTAATGTATAATAACCCTATTTTGAGCTATTAATCGGTGTAAATTTCTCCTGCTTGTCAAGAGAATTTGTATCCTTGGGCGCCTGGGTGGCTCAGTCAGTTAAGCAACTGCCTCTGGCTCAGGTCATGATCCCAGGGTCCTGGGATCAAGCCCCACGTCGGGCTCCCTGCTCAGCGGGGAGCCTGCTTCTCCCTCTCCCTCTGCCTGCCACTCCCCCTGCTTGTGCTTTCTCTCTGACAAATAAATAAATAAAATCTTTAAAAAAAATAAATTTGTAACCTTTGTTAATGAAAACTTCCTAACTAGTGAAGTTACATATACATATAGGTACATAACATTTACATATAAATATGGGGTATAAAAATGACTTTTACCCCTTTGCCCCTGAAAAACAATATTTGGCCACATATGGATTTGCAAGGAAAAGCTAAAAAAAAAGATGTAAATCCAAATTTGAAATGTCTCTCAACTCCCACACATGTTCTTATACATCACTTTCAACCTCCAAATTCTGAAAAATGTTTCTGTATAGCCTATCAACTCTCTCAATAAAAATATCCCAGGTTGTCATGGTGACATAGTTCTTTCCCCTGCAGAACCTTGTAGTCTGGTGCAGTGGTTTCCTAATTCTTTATGGTTGTGGAATGTTTTCTTTTCTTTCATACCATTTCTCATTTTTTCAACCTAATGTTACATCTTAGCCTACTAGTGTGGTGGCAAACTAAAGATTTAATTGAAATAGGTCTTATAATAAGTAAATTAGCCTGGAAAGCTGATGGAATCCTCCAGGAGTATATGTTCTGCAGTAGTCGTTGATGAAAACATTACAGCACCCCAGCACTTGCTAGAACTTGTTTCTTTCCTAACGTACCGGCTGATGAAATTAAGAACTCTTGATGTCCAGGCTTTTAAAACAGAGGTACAATTATAGGAATTTGGTAATCAGGATATGAAATTCAGGTTAGCCTTTCTTTCTTCTCTACCCTAAACCCTTTCTTCTTCCCATCTCTTAGTCCTGAATGGGGGCTTTGCAGATTTGTGAGTCCCTATAGTGGAGAGATTTGTGGATGTTACGGAATCAAGCTCATCTCTGACAAATGAGCTTGATGGCCTGGCTTGGTTTGTTTTAGGGCTCCTAGAGTTATCTTTCTGGGAAGGTATTAAGGAGTAAGAGCAGACCCCAGCTAGGGTTCCTTGGACACAGAGGAGAATGAAGAGACTGAGCAATGGAGTGGCTGCACATAAGAAAGAGCAAAAACACGCTCTGTGGTTGTTTGATACCTATTTGAAGAGATGAACCATGATTTTGTTTGTCTAAATAGATCAGTGGCTATTTGGTGGGGACTTTACCAAGTATTTTGACTCCACACATGCCCAAACTAGACATTTAGCTGGGAGGAGTCCTTTGTGAAGGCTGACATCAAAGTGTAAGGTAGGTATTAACTTTTTTTAAATGCATTTTTAGTTCATAAACAGTTACCTTAAGACTGAGAAATTTGGGATCATGGATGTCAAAGATTTAAGGGAATCTTTGAGTTATTACAATATTTTATTTATTTTTTTTCTTTTCTTTAAAAATATTTATTTGAGAGAGCGAGAATGAGAGAGAGAGAGTACATGAGAGGGGGGAGGGTCAGAGGGAGAAGCAGGCTCCTCGCTGAGCAGAGAGCCTGATGCGGGACTCGATCCCTGGACTCCGGGATCATGACCTGAGCCGAAGGCAGTCGCTTAACCAACCGAGCCACCCAGGCGCCCGAGTTATTACAATATTTTAAAAAATTTCCTAGAAACTGAAGAAAATCCTGTGACAAGGAAGCAAAAGTTTACCAAACCCTCAAGTTTCTTTGCTTTTGACTGAGCTTAATATGGGTACATTTATTTGTTCTTTCATCCACTGAGAAGCTCAGATCAGTAGTTATTTGTCTGTGACTTTGGCAAAGAAGAAAACCAAACAATTGTAGCTTAACATATTTTAATTGGCTTGGCAGGAAAAAAAATCTTTAGAGCTTTGGAATTCATGGATTTAGCAAATACCTCTTATCTTTAGGCCACTGCAATAGATACTGGAGATACAAATACAAAGGAAAAAGAGCCTCTGCCTTTAAGGAGCTCACAGTGTAGTGGTAAAAACATGTCAGCCTTAAATTAGCCTAAACAACATATCACTACTCTGTAATAGGTGTTATAGTAGAGATGTAGAATAGACATGTGGTAGCAGAGAGGAAAGAGCACCTAATTCTCCTTGAAAGGGAAATGGGGGGGCTGTGAAAGAGGGCTTTAGGGAGAAACTAGTCCTTGTGTGAGCTGATTCCAGAAGGCTGGTTGGAGGTGATGGGAGGTGGGGGTTTCAAAAGAAACAGCAGGCTGGAAGATCTGGAGGTGTGAAATAGCAAAGGGTTTGGCTGAAACCCAGAGAAATGAGATAACAGGTGAGCAGGGACTGGACATGATGAACCCAAAAATCATGACAGAAAAATCATGGTAACAAGACCCACAGAGGAATAACATAATGACATATTCTTCTTAAAGTGGGTAATTTTAATGGGACTATGAAGGATGAATTGGAGGGAGCTAGGAAGACCAGGGTAGTTTTTATTTCTTTAAAGGTTTAAGAAACCTACTAACTGGGTACAACATACACACAAAATACATAATTCTTAAATGTTCAGCTTGATAAATGTTTTCATGTGCATCTATTTACGTAACTGCTAACCAGATCGTGAAATTTCCAGTGTCCCAGAAGAGTCTCTCATGTGCTTCTCAGACAATACTCATTGTTTATCTTTGACCCCCCACCTCCACCCTCTGGGGATAGACAGTATTCTGACTTCTATCACCATAGAATAGTTTTAGTTGTTCTTGGGTTTCATATGAATGGAATTGTAGAGTATGTACTCTTATGTCTGGTTTCTTTTGCTCAACATTGTTTGTGTACATTCATCCTTGGTGACACATGTAGCAGGAGTTCAGTCTTTCTAACTGCTGTATAAATTTCATAGTATGATTTTATACCACATTTAACATCCATTTTACTGATAATCGACACTTGGGTTCTGGCAAATTTTCGGATGTCCTGAATAATCTATAAATTTTCTTATGTGTGTCTTTTTTTACTGGATGTACCCACTTACTTTTCTTGGGTATATATAACCGGGAATGAAACACCTATTATCAGTATTTTTACCTTTAGTTATCCTGGGACGACCGTCTTTTAAGTGGACATTTGGGTTGTTTCCATTTGGGAGCTATTATAAATAAAGCTGCTATAAATATTCACATGTAGGTCTTCATATGGATATGTGTATTCATTTCTCTTGGGTAAAATACCTAGGGGTGAGATGGCTGGGATATAGAGTAAGTGTATGCTTAACTTCATAAGACGCTGCCAAATTGTTTTCCAGCATGTCTGTATCATTTTGAATTCCCACTGGCAATTTATGGAAAAGTTTCAGTTGCTCCTGTCCCTGTCAACACTGGGCAGCATCAGTCTTTAAAATTTTAGCCATTGTTTTAGTTGGAAGATGATATCTCAATATAGTTTTTTTTTATATTTTATTTATTTATTTGACAGAGAGAGACACAGCGAGAGAGGGAACACAAGCAGGGGGAGTGGGAGAAGGAGAAGCAGGCTTCCCGCAGAGCAGGGAGCCCAATGCGGGGCTCGATCCCAGGACCCTGGGATCATGACCTGAGCCGAAGGCAGACGCTTAACAACTGAGCCACCCAGGTGCCCTCAATGTAGTTTTTAAAAGTAATTAAGATAAAATTCATATAACATAAAACTCACCATTTTAACCATATAAGTATATAATTCAGTGGGTTTTAGACTATTTGCAAGGTTTTATAATCATTACCACTAATTCCAGGACATTTCCCTCACCCCTAAAAGAAACCCCATACCTCCCACTTTCCTCATCCCATTTCTCCCTCTATGCCCTATTAACACTAATTTCCTTTTTGTCTTCACAGATTTTTCTATTCTGGACACTTCATATAAATGAACTTATGCAATATTCAGATTTTCTGTCTGGCTTCTTTCACATAGCATAATGTTTTCAAGGTTCATCCATGTTGTAGTATCAGTATTTCACTCCTTTTTATGGCTGAATAGTACTCCATTGCATTGGATAAACCATATTTTGTCTGTCTTTTCATCAGTTAATGGACATTTGGGTTATTTCTACTTTTTGGCTATTATGTTTAATAATGCTGTTAACATTCATGTGCAAGTTTTGTGTGGACATATTTTCAGTTCTCTTGGGGATATAGTTAGGAGTGGAATTGCTGGGTCATATGGTAACTCTGTTTTAGTTTTTGAGAAATTGCAAAAATTTTTTCCACAGGAGCTGCATCATTTTAAATTCCCACCAGCAATGTATGAGGGTCAAGTTACTCCACATCTTCACTAATTCTTGTTATTGTCAACTTTTAAAAGCAGCACTCTGTATTAGTTTGCTAGGGCTAACATAACAAAGTACCACAGACTGGGTGGCTTGAACAATAGAAATTTATTTTTGTACAATTCTGGAGGCTAGAAGTACATCAAGGTGTTGGCAGAGTTAGTTTCTTTTTTTTTTTTAAGATTTTATTTATTTATTTGAGAGAGAGAGAATGAGAGACAGAGAACATGAGAGGGAAGAGGGTCAGAGAGAGAAGCAGACTCCCCGCTGAGCGGGGAGCCCGACGTGGGACTTGATCTCGGGACTCCAGGATCATGACCTGAGCCGAAGGCAGTCGCTTAACCAACTGAGCCACCCAGGCGCCCAGAGTTAGTTTCTTCTGAGGGCCTCTCTCCTTGGCTTGTAAATGGCCATCTCTCTGTGTCTTCACTGGTTTTTCCTCTGTGTGTCTTTTTTTTTTCCAAAAATTTATCCATTTATTTAAGAGCGAGTGAACATGTTCGAACATGGAACGGGGAGGGGCAAAGGGAGAGGGAGAAGGAGAAAAAGTCCCATGCTGAGCACAGAACCTGGCATGGGGCTCAATCCCATGACCCCGAGATCATGACCTGAGCTGAAACCAAGAGTGGGATACTCCCCTGACTGCACCACCAATGCACCCCTCCTCTGTGTGGTCTTAATCTCCTCATATGAAAACACGAATCATTTTAAATTAGGATCCACCCATTATCTCACTTTACCTTAATTGCCATGTTTTAAGGCCCTTCCTCCAAATACAGTTACATTCTGAGGTAACAGAGGTTAGAACTTCAACATACGGATTTTGGGGAGGACACAATTCAACTCATATCACCATCCTAGTAGGTGTGAAATTTTATCTGATTGTGGTGTTTTTTTTTTTAAAGACTTTATTTATTTGACAGAGAGAGACAGCAAGAGCAGGAACACAAGCAGGGGAGTGGGAGAGGGAGAAGCAGGCCTCCCGCGGAGCAGGGAGCCCGATGCGGGACTCGATCCCAGGAACCTGGGATCATGGCCCGAGCCGAAGGCAGACGCCCAACGACTGAGCCACCCAGGCACCCTGTGGTTTTTTTTTTTTTAAGATTTTATTTATTTGAGAGAGACAGAATGAGTGAGAGAGAGCGCACATGAGAGGGGGGAGGGTCAGAGGGAGAAGCAGACTCCCTGCTGAGCAGGGAGCCCGACGTGGGACTTGATCCCGGGACTCCAGGATCATGACCTGAGCCGAAGGCAGTCGCTTAATCAACTGAGCCACCCAGGCGTCCCGTGATTGTGGTTTTGATATGCATTCCCTAATGACTAATGATGCATCATTTCATGTGTTTATTAGTCATTTGTGTATCTAATTTGAAGAAATGTGTATTCAGATCCTTTGTTTATTTTTTTAAAATTTTTTATTGTTATGTTAATCATCATATATTACATTATTAGTTTTTGATGTAGTGTTCCATGATTCATTGTTTGTGCATAACACCCAGTGCTCCATGCAGAATGTGCCCTCTTTAATACCCATCACCAGGCTAACCCATCCCTCTACCCTCCTCCCCTCTAGAACCCTCAGTTTGTTTTGCAGAGTCCATCTTCTCTCATGGTTCATCTCCCCCTCTGACTTACTCCCCTTCATTCTTCCCCTCCTGCTATCTTCTTCTTTTTCTTTTTCTTAACATACCTTGCATTATTTGTTTCAGAAGTACAGATCTGTGATTCAACAGTCTTGCACAATTCACAGCACTCACCATAGCACATACCCTACCCAATGTCTATCACCCAGCCACCCCATCCCTCCCCCCCCCCACCACTCCAGTAACCCTCAGTTTGTTTCCTGAGATTAAGAATTCCTCATATCAGTGAGGTCATATGATACATGTCTTTCTCTGATTGACTTATTTCACTCAGCATAACACCCTCCAGTTCCATCCACGTCGTTGCAAATGGCAAGATCTCATTCCTTTTGATGGCTGCATAATATTCCATTGTGTATATATACCACCTCTTCTTTATCCATTCATCTGTCGATGGACATCTTGGCTCTTTCCACAGTTTGGCTACTGTGGACATTGCTGCTATAAACATTGGGGAGCACATACCCCTTCGGGTCCCTACATTTGTATCTTTGGGGTAAATACCCAGGAGTGCAATTGCTGGATCGATTGGTAGCTCTAATTTCAACTGTTTGAGGAACCTCCATACTGTTTTCCAGAGGGGTTGCACCAGCTTGCATTCCCATCAACAGTTAGGAGGGTTCCCCTTTCTCCGCATCCCCGCCAACATCTGTCGTTTCCTGACTTGTTAATTTTAGCCATTCTGACAGATGTGAGGTGGTATCTCATTGAGGTTTTGATTTGGATTTC
>NW_027397075.1:46825342-46831347 GCF_003265705.2 Callorhinus ursinus | reverse complement strand
AGCAGGGAGCCCGATGTGGGACTCGATCCTGGGACTCCAGGATCATGACCTGAGCTGAAGGCAGATGCTTAACCAATTAAGCCACCCAGGCGCCCCCTTTTGGTGTGTATTCTTTAGAATTTTCTAAATATGAGATCATGTCACCTACAAATAAAGAGCTTTACTTCTGTCTTTATAATCTGGATGCTTTCAGTTTCTTATCTTGTCTAATTGCCCTGGCTAGAAATTCCAGTACAATGTAGAACGGATGTGGATAGAGTATACTTCTTTGTCTTGTTACTGACTTTAGGGAGAAAGCTCTCAGTCTTTCACTATTGAATATGATATTAGGTATGAATTTTCCATCAATGTCCTTTGTCAGGTTGAGGAATTTAACTTCTCTTTCTAGTTTGTTCATGGAAGGATGTTGGATTTTGTCAAATACTTTTCTGCATTTATTGAAATAATCATGTGTTTTTTCCCTTTATTCCATTATTATGGTCCATCACATTGATTTATTTTCATATGTTAAACCTACCTTGCATTTTTGGGATTTATCCCATTTGGTCATGGTATTTAAAATTTTTTTTTAAAAGATTTTATTTATTTATTTGAGAGAGAGAATGAGATAGAGAGAGAGAGCATGAGAGGGGGTAGGGTCTGAGGGAGAAGAAGACTCACCACTGAGCAGGGAACCTGATGCGGGACTCGATCCCGGGACCCCAGGATCATGACCTGAGTCAAAGGCAGTCACTTAACCAACTGAGCCACCCAGGCGCCCAGGTCATGGTATTTAAAATTTTTAATATACTGTGGGATTTGCTTTGCTAGCATTTAGTTGAAGATGTTTGCATATGTTCATAAGAGATATTGGTCTGCAGTTTTCCTTTTTTGGGATGTCTTTCGCTTTGGTATCCAGATAATACTGGCCTCATAAAATGAGGTAGTAAGTATTCATCCATCTTTTACTTTTTGAATGAGTTTAAGAAACATTTGTGTTAATTCTTTTTTAAACATTTGGTAGAATTCACCAGTGAAGCCATCTGATCCTGGGTTTTTATTTTGTTGAAGTTTTTAAATTACCGATTCAGTATCATTACTTATTATAAGTCTATTCAGATTTTTTCTTTCTTCTTGAGTCAGTTTTGGTTTTGGCTGTGGTCAGTTTAGATTAAGTTTTCTTTAGCAATTTGAACATATTTAAAATAACTGATTTATTAAAGATTTTATTTATTTGAGAGAGACAGAGACAGAGATAGAGAGAGAGAGCATGAGCAGGGTGGAGAGGGGCAGAGAGAGAGGGAGAAGCAGGCTTCCTGCTGAGCAGGGAGCCCAATGTGGAACTGAAGCCCGATGTGGGACTAGAGCCCAATGTGGGGCTCGATCCCAGGACTCCGGGATCATGACCTGAGGCAAAGGCAGATGCTCAACTGAATGAGCCATTCAGGTACCCCTAAAATAGCTGATTTAAATCTTTTTTTTTTTTTAAGATTTTATTTATTTATTTCACAGAGAGACACAGCGAGAGAGGGAACGCAAGCAGGGGGAGTGGGAGAGGGAGAAGAAGGCTTCCCACTGAGCAGGGAGCCCGACGTGGGGCTCAATCCCAGGACCCTGGGATCATGACCTGAGTCGAAGGCAGACACGTAACGACTGAGCCACCCAGGAGCCCCTGATTTAAATCTTTGTCTAGAAAGAACATTTGGGTTTCCTCATAGACATGGTTTTTATTTTTATTGATTGCTTTTTTTCTCCTGTGTATGGGCCATACTTTCTTGTTTTTATTTTAAAGCAATCTCTACACCCAATGTGGGGCTTGAGCCCACAACCCTGAGATCAAGAATAGCATGCTCCACCGAGTGAGCATGCTAGGCATCAGCAAGCCAGCTAAGCACCCCTAGGTTGCCTTATAATTTTTTGTTGAAAACTGGAATTTTGAATATTATAATGTTACAACTCTGGAAATCAGAGTCTCTTCCCTCCCCATAGTTCATTATTATTTGTTTAGGAACTGTGCTAATTTTGTAAAGTCTATTATTTGTTGTGTGTGGCCACTGAAGTCTCTGTTCTACTAGCTTAGCTAATGATTAAACACATTTTTTCTTAAATGCCTGGAAATAAAAAAAAAAATCTCCCAGTCTTTGTAGTGGGGCTATGTTTCTATGTTGGGGTATACCCTCAATACTCAGGAATTTACAACTCTGTCTTAGCTTTCTTTTCTTGCTTTTGCAAGGTCAGCCAGAAATGAGAACTTAGGGCATTCTTAGAGCATGTACACAGTTCCAGTTATGTGCATGATTTTCTAGATTCCCTGGGGCTTTTCAAGGCCCTTTTTCTCAAACCCTCTCATTCTCCAGCCTTTCCTCTCAAGCTTCTTGGGCAGTCTATTTGCTCAATAGCTATCATTTGCCTAGTGGCAAATGACTGAAACACTGGCCTATAAATGTTTTTGACAAATACCCCCTGGAGAGTGGCTTTACCACTGGGCCAAGTTAGCTGAGATAAAGACAAGCCTTTTGAGCCCATCACCCAGGGAGCCACTAGATGGGTCAAAAGAAGTAATTACTATTCTGTGAGAATCAGGCCTCTTTTGCTCCCTCTGGTACTGGTACCAGGAAAGTAGGCCATTATTTTCCAGAATACCCCAAGTAGTGGATGGGACTAGGTTAAGTTAAAATGTTAGAAAGCTTGGGACACCTGGGTGATCTTTGGGTTGTGAGTTTGAGCTCCACATTGGGTGTAGAGATTACTTTAATAAATAAATAGACAAAAAAAAAAAATGTTAGCTTGCTGTTCCTAGAGATTTAGCTGTTTTTCTTGAATAAGGCTCCCTGGGTTGCTGCAAGCTTTTGGTTAGTTTTCAGAGTTCCAAGAGTTGATTCTGAAAGTTTTTGCCAGCTTTTTTCATTGCTTATATGGAACAGTGGACTTTTTGAGTTCCTTACTCCACCATTTCCCCTATTGTGGTTTTAACAGCTATTTCCTTAAAGATGAAGGAGGTAAAAACATGTGCCTCTTTGCCCTCTGTGTATCATTTTTGCTGAAATGTACATTTAGTTCTCTTGCATATTAAAACAATTGAATTGGTTCTCTTTTACTATTGAATTGTAGAAGCTCTTTTTGTATTTTGGATACAAACCCATTATCAGATAAATGTTTTGTAAATATTTTCCCCAATCTGTGGCTTGTTTCCATTCCTTAATGATATCTTTCATAGTGAAGAAATTTTTAATTTTGATCAAGTCCAATTTATCAATTTTTTTCTTTTATAGTTCAGACTTTTTGTTTCCTAAGAATCATTTGTTTAATTCAAAGTTACAAAGATTCTTTTCTGTTTCCTTCTAGAACTTCTATAGTTTTAAGTTTTACATTTATGGCAATCATCCACATTAAGTTGTAATTTGTAATTGATGCAAGGTAATTGTTGAGGTCCTGTTATTCTTTCTTTCCTTTCTCTTTAATTTTGCATATGGATGTCCAAATTTCCCAGCATCTTTTGTTGAAAAACTATCCTTTCTCCCATTGAATTACATTGGTGTGTTGTCAAAATCAAATGGGTCATTTATGTATGGATTTATTTCTGAAGCCTTTATTCTGTTCACTGATCGATATGTTTATCCTTATGCCAATACCACACTATTTTGATAACTGTAGCTTTATAGTAAGTCTTAAAATCAGGCAGTGTGAGTTCTCCAAATGTTTTCTTTTTCAAAGTTGTTTTGGATGTTCTAGGTCTTTTGCTTCTCTGTCTAAATTTTAGAGTGAGCTTTTCAATTTCTACTAGAGAGACTGCTGAGATTTTTAACTGGGATTGCACTGAAGCTTTAGATCATTTTTAGGAGGTCTGACATATTAACAATACTGAATCTTCCAACCCATGAACACAGTATATTCTCTCCATTTATTTTGTTTTTCTCTTAATTTCATTTAGCAACATCTTCCATTTTCTGTGTAGTCTTGTACACATTTTGTTAAATTTAGCATAAAAGGTTTTGCCTTTGAGTTTTCCATTTTTTGTTGCTAGAATAGAGAAATAAATGACTTTTCCTGTATTTACTTTGAATCCTGTGATTTTGCTAACTTTACTTATTAGTTAGTTCTATTAGTTTTTTGTGGATTCCTCAGGATTTTCTATGTAGCGATCATGGCCTTTGCAAATAAAGGCAAATTTATTTCTTCCTTTTCTAACTATATACCTTAATTTTTTTTATAGATTTTTAAAATTTATTTATTCATGAGAGACAGAGAGAGAGAGAGAGAGAGAGGCAGAGGGAGAAGCAGGCTCCCAAGGAGCAGGGAGCCCGATGCGGGACTTGATCCCAGGACCCTGGGATCATGACCTGAGCCGAAGGCAGACGCTTAACCATCTGAGCCACCCAGGCGCCCTATACCTTAATGTTTTTTTTTAAAGATTTTATTTATCCATTTGTCAGAGAAAGAGAGAGAACACAAGCAGGGGGAGCAAAAGACAGAGGGAGAAGCAGGCTCCCCGCCAAGCAAGGAGCCTGATGTGGGACTCAATCCCAGGACCCTGGGATCATGACCTGAGCTGAAGGCAGACATTTAACTGACTGAGCCATCCAGGTGCCCCTATAGTATTCTTTTTTGAAATGTTTTTGTTTCAGGGTAAAGCTGACTTCACAAAATAAGTGGTAAATGTTCCCTGTCCTATTTTTGGATGAGTTTTGGTAGAATTGATATTCTCTTTTCCTTAAATGCTTAGTAGAATTCACCACTTAAGTTAATTTGACTTGGAGTTTTCTTTGTTTTGAATGAAGAATTCAAGTTCTTTGATAGAGATAGGGCTATTCAAGTTATCTTTTTATTCTTTTTTTAAAGATTTTATTTATTTATTTGACAGAGCGAGACACAGCAAGAGAGGGAACACAAGCAGGGGGAGAGGGAGAGGGAGAAGCAGGCTTCCCAGTCAGCAGGGAGCCCGATGTGGGGCTCTATCCCAGGACCCTGGAGCCATGACCTGAGCCGAAGGCGGACACTTAACGACTGAGCCACCCAGGCGCCCCTCTCTTTTTATTCTTTAATGGACTTTGGTAGTTTGTGTCTTTTAATAAATTCATTCATTTCATATAAGTCATCAAATTTATTAGCATATCGCTGTTTACATAAATCATTTTCCTTTTAATGACTATAGGATATGTTGTGATGTATTTTTTTTTCATTCTTGATACCTATAATTTGTCTTTTTTCTTTTTTTAAAAAGATTTTTATTTATTTATTTGACAGAGAGAGAGAGAGAGAGAGAGCATAAGCAGAGGGAGCTGCAGGTAGAGGGGGAGGGAGAGGGAGAAGCAGGCTCCCCACTGAGCAGAGAGTCTGATGTGGGGCTCGATCCCAGAATCCTGGGATCATGACCTGAGCTGAAGACACATGCTTAACCGACTGAGCCACCCAGGTGCCCCCGTTTTTCTTTTTTCTTGAGCCCTTTGGCTAGAAGTTTATAAATTTTCTAGACTTTTCCCCTAAAGAATCAGATTTTGGTTTTGATTGTTCACCATTGCCTTTCTCTTTTCTATTTTAGGGTTCTTCTTCTCTATTTTTTTCTTCCTTATGCTATTTTTGGGTTTACATTAATCATCTTTTTAAAATTTCTTAGGGTGGAAGCTTAGATCATTGATTCATGACCTTCTTTTCTACTATAGGCCTTTAAAGGCTATAAATTTACCTCTAAACACTGTTTTAGCTGTGTTCCACAAATTTTCTGGTATGTTATGTTCCAATTTTATTCAATTCCAAATATTTTTAAAGCTCTGTTGTCATGGGTTTTAACCCATGGGTTTTTAGAATTATGTTATTTACTTTCTAAGAATTCATGAATTTTACAGGTACTTTTCTGTTATTAGCTTTTATTTAATTCCCAGAGGCCACAGAGCACATATGACTTATAGTGGTCTTTTAAAATTTGTGACATTTATTTTATAGCCCAGGATATGTTCTGACTTGATGAATGTCTTGTGTGCACTTGAAACAAATATTTTCTGCCACTATTGAGTGGAGTGTTCTGTAAA
>NW_027397075.1:46807378-46825242 GCF_003265705.2 Callorhinus ursinus | reverse complement strand
GATCCCAGGACCCTGGGATCATGACCTGAGCCGAAGGCAGACGCTTAATGACTGAGCCACCCAGGTGCCCCCAAATCCTTACTAATTTATTTATCTACTTGTTTTATTAATTACTGTAGAACAGACAGAACAATGGCTTTTGTTTTTTACACTTTTGTTATTAGGCACATGCACATTTAAAATTGTTATATCTTCTTGATTCATTGAACTCTTTGTTATTAAGTCTTATCTCTCTTTTCTTGGTAATATGTCTCCTTAAGTCTTACGAGTAGTGTTTTCATGGTATATCTTGTTCTATTCTTTTAGCTTTAATCAATGGCAGTTGCTGAATCAAACAAATTTGGAGAAAGTGGGAGAGAAAGTTACTAAGCATGATTCCCAGATAGTTGGCTAATGTAACTAAGTGGAGAATAAAATCAGTCATTGAGATAGGAACAGGCTCATGAGGAAAATAAAAGTTCAGATTTTAATCTGTTCTGTTTTCAGTGGTAATTGGACATACAGGTAAAGATGTAGGTAACATGAGTCAAATTCTAGAAGAGAGATATGCCTGGGGATATAGATTTGTAAGTCAATGGGAATAAAGAAAAAAGGATCAAAGGCAAAATCCTGAACAGAAGGAATACTAAATATTCCTAAAAGGAGGAGAAATCAGCAAAGGAGACTGAAAAGGAGTGTAAATGATTCAGAGTGTAAAATAAAAAGCAAAGAGAATGCTGACTCATATACTAAGGACATAGAGGAGTTCTGAAAAGATGGAAATGGTCAGAAATGTTCAAATTCTGAAAATATTGGTCATTAGAAATTTTTTCAAAGTAGTTTCATAGTAGGAGTATAGTAGTGAAGGCAGATTGAAGTGAGTATGGTAATGAATGTATGATATTCATGAAGGTATAAATATGTGAATACTGATGCAGATTATTTTTAAAAAGATTTCTAATGTATTTATTTGAGAGAGAGAGAGAAAGCATGAGTGGGAAGGGGCAAAGGGAGAGGGACAAGCAGACTCCCTGCTGAGTGCAAAACCTGATGCAGGGCTTGATCCCAGTACCCTGAGATCATGACCTGAGCTGAAGTCAAATGCTTAACCAATTGAGCCACCCAGGCGCCCCCGAGGCGGATTACTTAAAAAAAAAAAAAAAAAAATAGGGCAATCTTGACAACGAGGAGAAGGAGAAAGGAGGAGGAAAAAAGGCAACTGTGATGATGTCCTTTACCCTCAACTCAGCCTGGTAATTCCTATCTCTCTTTCAAGAGTCAAACATAGTTTCCCCTTTATCAGAAAACCCTCCATTCAGAATATGATGCACTCTACAGCACTCCATAAATACGTTTGTCATGGTACTTATAACGGTATGTTTTAATTATTGTTTTTTTCCTACTAGATAGTACTTGACAGCAGGGAATCTCTTTGTAACTCCAATGCCTAATTAGCATGATGTCTGGCACAAAGTATGTGAAATCAGGTTTCATAAATGAATGATAGATTCAGGCATATGCAGGTTGGGAAGAAGGAGTCAGTGGTGAGGAAGAGCTTAAAGGTACGGAAAGCAGAGTTCAGATGTCCCTGATGGAACAATGTCTTTAGGTCTGCCAAAGGGGATGAGTTTCAGCACACAGGCAGAGTGATCAGTTTTAAAAAATGAGGAAGGGATATGTCTACATCTCATACCAGAATAGGTATGTGAAATGAAGGTGTTTGTACTAAGGGCTCCTCCCTCCTTCACCTCCAAGAAGGGCGGGGACAAACGGTCGAGGGGCAACACTAAGAGGAACAGAGAACTGGGAAAAATGGCAAAGACTTGGAACGAATGTTACGGGAAATGTGAAATTACTGATCAAGGAGAGGTAAAGGAATTGCCAAACACGGGATAGCAACCAACTGAATGGGAAACTCTCTCTTCATAGTAGCTTTCAGAGGTCGTGTGATTTTTTAATTTTTCCCCAGTTAGACGCAGGTTCCAGCTTTTAGAATCCGAGGGGATGAATTTTAAGACTGATACAGGGTTGAGGGCTGTTGTGGAGGTCGAAAGGTAGGTGCACAGGTGGACGGGATTTGTCTTAGAAAGAAGAAACGGTTATGTCTGCCAGAGTTCAGATGTTGCTGTGGGTATTTAAAATGATGAGGGGCACCTGGGTGGCTCAGTCGGTTAAGCAGTTGCCTTCGGCTCAGGTCATGATCCCAGAGTCCTGGGATCGAGCCCCACATCAGGCTCCTTGCTCAGCAGGGAGCCTGCTTCTCCCCGTCCTGCCGTTCCCCCTGCTTGTGCTTGCGCTCTCCTCTCTCTCTCTCTCTCCTCTCTCTCTCTCTCCTCTCTCTCCTCTCTCTCTCTCTCTCTCTCTCTCTCTCCTGCTCTCTGTGTCGAATAAATAAATAAAATCTTTAAAAAAAAATAAAATGATGAGGCCGTGAGTAAGGAAGGAAAGAAGATGCCATCCCTTCACGACTCCA
This sequence comes from Callorhinus ursinus, assembly GCF_003265705.2. Classification (NCBI taxonomy): domain Eukaryota; kingdom Metazoa; phylum Chordata; class Mammalia; order Carnivora; family Otariidae; genus Callorhinus; species Callorhinus ursinus. The sequence continues at coordinate 46,822,790 of NW_027397075.1, read as the reverse complement.
TATAAGTTTGTACATGGGCTGGGCTGGGCGAACGTGTGGAGCACCGAGGTCTCACCTGTGTGTCTTGGCTCCAACAGCGCTCATAACATCTAGAAGGTGTCGGAGCTAGCGCACAGAGACTTAGTGGAGTAGTCTCAGCTTCCGCAGTGACGAGAGTGCCGTGCCACCACTTGATCCTTGTCCATTTGCCAGGCCCACGCCGGGACGGGGGTCGGCTTCTAGCGAGGAGTCTCCCCTCCCCCAGGTCGCCGGCAGCGGCCTGACCCGGAAGCTTCCCTGCCGAGCCGGAAGCAGAGCCGCGCAGCGAAGGGCAGCCGTGGAGCCACCGCCCCCTCGCCGCTTCGCTGGTATTTGGGGATCCCGGACCGCGGCGGCGCCGGGTTGCCCTGATGGTCCCCGCCCGGCGGCGGCGGCAGAGGCGGCGGGAGGATGACCTCTTCCCGGGAGCGGGGTGCCGACCTGGCCCGTTTCTACACTGTCACCGAGCCCCAGCGACATCCAAGGGGCTACACGGTGTATAAGGTCACCGCCCGGGTGAGTATCGCGGTCGGTCGGGCGTAGAACCCAGAGTTGGGGCGTGAGGGACTAGGGTATGGACCCTGGTGTAGGGGTACCTGACCCTGGGTCAGAGCTTGGGGTGGGACTGGGTGCGTCCAGTGCCGGACATGCGTCGGAGGTGGGGACTTCTGGAAGACTGGGGTAGGGGCTGAGTGTTGAATGCTGGAGACTGTGCTATAGAAGGTCGCGGTAGTGCCTTCGTTCCAGGGTGGGGCAGGCGTTGATGGTTTTAAATTGATGATTCAGACCCTATCCCAGTAGTACTTTCTCTTCTGAGGCTGAAATCAGCAGAAATGATTTTGCTTGCTTCGCCGGGATAGTGTAGATCGAAAAACTAATTTATGTATTATTTAATTTATGTAATAAACGATATTTCTTTCCTTGATCATTTATACAGTGTCAGGTTTGTAGTGAGGCAGACAGACTCTTTGAGAAGGATGTCACCAGCCTAGGCCCTCTGTGTTTGGCTGTGTCTTTTTGCCTGAGATTTTCATAATTTGCAGTAGTAGGAGACATAGGAGAAATTCTACTGGGAGTGTCTTGTGTGAGTTGTTTTGAGGGCATATTTAAAAGGTGTGAGGCTCCTTTACATTAACTAACCAGTTTTTAGTACCCACTTTGTTCATGTTTTATTGCTTTTGCCTTGAGTTTTAAAGAGAGTTTGCATCTCCCTTTTTGGAAAAGAACAACAAAAATAAGTCGGAATGTTTGTAACGTCTGTTTGTATGAGTATGTGTGTATATTAGGCATGTTGTACGTTATTACCCAACTGAATCCTAATTTTAATGATGAAGAAACTGAGGTTCAAGGAAGTTTCATAACTTGACTAACTTTACATCATAAGGCAGGTGCACATTTAGGATTTGAGACCAGTTCTGCTTAACTCCAAGTTATATAAAAAGTTAAGAATTAATTTTATCATTGTCATTAGTTGTTAAAAAAGAGAGATACAGATAGTAGTAATAGTGCAACATATATTTGGAGGATGGCATAATCCTGTGTGTCGGAGAGCTCAGGAAGAATTTGAGAAGAACCTTAAAGGTGAGGTATATTTAGATAAACAGAATTTGGGGCGTGAAAGTGGTACATGCTTTATGGAAATGGCCCACAATTCAGTCATGTGAGAAGATAGGAGGAGCAAATTTGTTTAAAGATAAGACCAGGCCTTGTTATTGCAGAGGGTTATACAGAGAATTGAGTGAAATTTGTTACTCCCCCTGCTATGCAAGTAAGGTTGTTACATAGGTGGCGATGTTAGTTTCAGATTAAGAAATTTTTTCAGATTACAATTAAGGGACCCTTATTATACCACTCTTGAAACCTTTCTAGTTATTGGGCCCTTCAAAATCTAGACTTAGTTTCCTAATATTTTTTATGGAATTAGAACAATCTTCAATATACATAGTGTTCCCTTCATAGCACCCTAATTCATCCCTTATGCTTAATCTATTTACATGTTTGTGTCTCTTAGTAGATTTACAGTAGGTCTCTATCACTGGTATTTGTTTCCTTTTATATCACCTACGACAATGTATGGCACACAGTGTTGAAGAAATTGTTGAATGTTTTCCTTCCCATTCTAGGCAGCACACCCAATAAATGTTTAGTTCCAGGCGCTAAGTGCTATGAGGAATACAAGGCTGAAGAAAGCATGTACCTTTCTTTCAAGGATGCTACCAGTAGAAGAGAGGCTTAAAGAAGTGTAGTACAAGATGGAAATGTTAAATGTTGTAAGACTACAGAAAAGAGCTATGGGATTTCAGAAGACAGGGAGATAACTCTGGCTCACGGGATCAGGGATAAGATAAATGGTGAAAGATGGCAAGAATCCAGACAGGTGGTGTAAAAGGAGAGGGCATTGTAGATAGAAGGGTGAATGGGAGGAATAGAGCCTATAAAGGCCTGAAGGTGTGCATGTGTGCGGATCTTGAATAGGAAACGCTGAGCATGATTATTACTTGTAGTCTTACTTCTTAGAAGGAAAGGTTAACCTAATTTACATCTCAAATATCTTTTCTTAAGCTGTGAACTAATTTTTATGACAACAGTTAACTTATGACAATGTAAATTAGAACATGAAGTAGCACATTGCCTTAGAAGTAACCAAAGTTATATAATATGCATGCTACATATTGCTGTGGTTATTTGAACTAGGAAGTTGCTTACACTGTCTTTTTTTCTCCTTGTAAATGGCTATTTCCTCATTTTTTTGTTTCTGTTACAGGGTTTGTTCTTTTAAATTTTTAAAAAAATATTTTATTTATTTATTTGACAGAGAGAGACACAGCGAGAGAGGGAACACAAGCAGGGGGAGTGGGAGAGGGAGAAGCAGACTTCCCGCCCAGCAGGGAGCCCGATGTGGGGCTCAATCCCAGGACCCTGGGATCATGACCCGAGGCGAAGGCAGATGCTTAACAACTGAACCACCCAGGCGCCCCTGTTTTTTTAATTTTAAGGCTTGAGGGTCAACATGGAGATATACTTTTAAAAAATAACTATGCTTACTATTACAAAACTAGTAAAATATTTATTATTTTTTGAGACTTGAGGAGAAAAACATCTTTCCTCAGGAGAATTAAGCAAGTAAGTAGCGCTCCCCTGAGAGAACTTCATGAGATAAAGATTAGGGATGTCTTCTCAGTGTTTCCTACTACTAATTTACTTCTAGCCTTAAGGAATAGTCCCTATATTCTTGACCTTTACAGCGTTCTTTATGCAGAAGTAGAATTAGAATCATGGTAAGTACCATTGTTAAATTTTAGCTAGCATAAGAGCACTCTCATCTTTTAAAAACTCCTTGATATTTTGTTTTGCAGTTCTCTGGAACCTAGCAGGCTTGGATAACCTTATGGCCAGTTACAGGCATGCTAACAGATTTCCTAGTTAAATTCTGTGTTGTTTATGAATTTTTATCTAGAGTAAGTATTTCTATTAAGAATTGGAAAATTCTTTTATAGATTTCCTTTAATTCTTAATTAAAGAAGATGCAGATAGAAAAGCCATTAGCAATGTTTTTGGTTGTTTCATCATGCTACATTTACAAAACTCATAATATAGATTTCTCAACAACATTAAGTGAATGGTAATTCTTGCCTGTATACTTTCCATGAATATGGAAAGCAAAAGGTATGCTTTAGTTTTTATTTTTTTTAAAGGACAAGGAGAGCTTCATTATTATTATTATTATTATTTTTTAAGATTTTATTTATTTATTTGACAGAGAGAGAGCGAGTGCGACAGCAGGAACACAAGCAGGGGGAGTGGGAGAGGGAGAAGCAGGCTTCCCGCTGAGCAGGGAGCCTCATGCGGGGCTCGATCCCATGACCCTGGGATCATGACCCGAGCCAAAGGCAGATGCTTAACCGACTGAGCCACCCAGGCGCGCCTGTATGCTTTAATTTTTAAATGGCAGTGTTGCCTTATGACTATATTTTGTTTATACTTTATGTACAACCAAGCTCATCAATTTTAAGTGTACAGTTTGACGAGTTGTGGCAAATGTGTATAGTTGTGTAACCACTGCCCTGGTCCTCACTGCAGAAGTTCCCTCGTGCTCCTTGGGATTCAGTTCCCCCTCCCTACCCCCTATTCCTAGGCAACCCCAGGTCAGTTTTCTGTCACTGTAGATTAGGTTGTATTTTCTAGATTTTGATATAAATGGAATCATACAGTATGCACTTTTGTTTTTTGGTCTGGATTCTTAGCATGATTACTTGAGATTCATCTATGTTGTTGTGTGTTTTTATTCTCTTTTATTGCTGACCAGTATTTCTTTGTATGGTTATACTACAGTTAATCCATTCTGTTAATGAGCACTTGGATTGTTTCTGATTTTTGGCTAATATGAATATAGTTATCATGAACGTTTGTATAGAAGTCTTTGTATAGACATTTGCTTTCATTTTTCTTGATGGCATGCAGCCTTGTTTGCTGTAGCTTTATACTAACATCTTGAAATTCAGTTCTCTTTCTCAAAATTGTTTTTCGGAGGGGGAGACCAACCATGAGAGACGATGGACTCTGAAAAACAAACAGGGTTCTGGAGGGGAGGGGAGTGGGGGGATAGTTAGCCTGGTGATGGGTATTAAAGAGGGCACATTCTGCGTGGAGCACTGGGTGTTATGCACAAACAATGAATCATGGAACACTACATCCAAAACTAATGATGTAATGTATGGTGAATAACATAACAATAAAAAATTTAAAAAATTGTTTTGATTGTTTTAGATTGTTTGCATTTTTGTGTAAAGTTTAGAATCAGTTTGACAAATTCTACAGACATACCTACCCAGATTTTGATTGGCATTACATTGAGAATACAGATCAGCTTCTACAGAAGAAGATATCTTAGCAATATGGAATCTTCTGATCCATGAACATGTATCTTCCATTTATTTAGCTCTTTAAGCAATGTTTTCTAATTTTCAGTGTGCAAGTCTTGTGCATACTTAAAGCAATTTGGGTGTTTTTTCAAACTGAGAATACGTAAGTCCACATTTTATATGGCAAACGCTTATATGGTGCTTATATGAGTCAAGCACCGTTCTTTTCACTTTATATAAATCAAGCGCATTTTCTACAGCAGCCCACTGAGTAGCTGCTATTATTATTCTCACATTATCAATGAGGAAATTGAGGCGCAGAGAGGTTCAGTAACTTGCTCAGGGTCACACGGCTAGCCAGTGGTGGAGTCTAGATTTGAACACAGGTAGACTGGCCCCAGTCGCAGTGCTTTTATCCCAGTGCTGCTGTTGAATACCTATGTAAAACATATTTCATTAGATGCTGTGGGGTGTATGTATGGGGCTGCCTATGTGTCCCCACAGGGCCTTACTGTAGTTTGGCAAAAGTGATAGATACATGGAGAATACAGTGGCTGTGATAATGTGAACAGAGGGGAGCAGGGAATGAATGGAAGAAATACTTAGCTTGATTTGAGTCTGAAAATTGCCATTTCCAAGCCTTCAAATTGGAACACTATTTGTGTTGCTTGGAGGGAACCTGCATTCAATTCCTGACTATATTCTTGCATGGCCTTCTTGTGCGAGGGAAAGGAATTATTTGTAGTATGTTAGTACACTTTTCTCATATACCTTTATGTTAGATGCTGTTTCCTCTGTCTGGAATGCTCTTCTCTTTTATGTTGGTATCCCTGCTCATGTGAAGTGTCAGCTCCTGCCCTGTGTTTTCCAGGGAGCCTTTCTTACGTGTAGAACTCCATGTGGATTATATATCCCTCCTTTAAAGCCTTTATCATAATGTACTTGTTTGCTTCCTTCTTTGAGGGCAGACTGCCTTTTTAACTTTGTATTCACGGTGCCTAGCACAGAGCTGGACGATAGGGATTTGAGAGAAGGCTGGAAAGAGGCAATATTTTTCTTTTTAAATGTTCCTTTTTAAATCGATATATAGTAAAATTGACTTCTTATATAATTATATGTATTTTTACACAATAGATTCAAATATCCACCATCATCATCAGGAAACAGAACAGTTCCATCATCCCCAAACACTCCCTCATGCTATCCCTTTTATATATTCTTCTCCCCACCTCTTAGCTCCTTGGTGACCACTGATCTGCTCTCTACCACTCTACTTCTTTCTGAGAATGTTGTATAAATAGAATCATCCAGTATTTAACCTTCTGAAGACCGTCTTTTCTTCCCATTTTTTATAGGATTGTTTTGTAAGTGTTGAATTGTCAGATTCTATATTCTGGATGTAAGTTTTTTTGTCAGATATGTGATTATATATATTTTCTCCCAGTGTATAGCATATCTTTTCATTATCTTAACAGTGTCTTTCACAAAGCAAAAAGTTTTAATTTTGGTGAAGTCTCTCTCTTTTTTCTCGTATGAAGTGTGCTTTTAGTGTTGTATCTAAAAATTCTTTACTAACTTCAGGTCACAAATTTTTTCCCCCAATGTTTTGTTCTAGAAGATTTAGTGTTTTACATTTAACATTTAGCTCTATGATCCATTTTGAGTTTATTTTTGTATAAGGTGTGAGGTTTAGACAGAACATGCATATGGTTGTTCAATTGCAACAAAACACTTTATTTAAGAGACTAGCTCTTTTTTTATTGAATTGTTTTTGCATCTCTGTCCAAAATCAGTCAGCAAATATATGTGTGGATCTGTTTCTGGATTCTCTGTTTTGTTTCATACCACACTGCCTTGATTATTGTAGGTTTATATTTATATTAAGTCTTAAAATTAGGTAGAATTCCTGCAACTTTATTCTTTTTCAAAATTGTTTTGACTGTCTAGTTCCTTTGCTTTTCTATATCAATTTTAGAATCAGGTTGGCTATATCTACAAGAAATCCTGATGGGATTTTGATTAGAATTCCATTAAATCTGTGGGTCAGTTTTGGGGAGAATTGACATCTTTACTCTGTTGAATCTGCAAATCTGCAAATGAACACACTGTGTCTTGCCATTAATTTAGGTGTTCTTTGATTTTTTTCATCAACGTTTTCTAATTTTCAGTATACAGATTCTGGACATTATTGTTAGATATATTTCTCAGTATTTTGTCTTTTTGTAGCTACTCTGAATAGTATTAAAATTTGATTTTCAAGTTTTCGTTGCTGGTATAAAGACACTTGGGTTTATTATTCTGTTGACTTTATATCCTATGATCTTTCCAAGACTACTTACTAGTTTTAGGAGTTTTTGGTAGAGTTTTCATTTTTTTCTACATAGACAATACACCTTTGGCAAAGGGAATAGTTTTATTTCTTTTTGTTTTATTTCTTTTATTTCTTTTTGTTGTCTTACTGTTCTGCCTAGGACTTACAGTGCAGTGTTGAATAGAAGTGGTGAAAGTGAACGTCCTTGCCTTGTTCCTGATCTTAGGAGGAAAGCATTCAGTCTTTTTCTCTTCAGTATGATATTTACCGTGGAGTTTTTGTATGCCGAATGCAGCATATTTAATTTTTAGTTTTGATAGCTTTTTATTTTGAAAGTGATGCATATTCATAAACATTTCAAGTAATAATTTAAGCCACTATGAGGAAATAAAAGCCTCCTAAATTTTATTTTATTTATTTTTTATTAAAAGATTATTTATTTTTTTATTAAAAGATTTTATTTATTTATTTGACAGAGAGAGAGCACAAGCAGGGGGAGCGGCAGGCAGAGGGAGAGGGAGAAGCAGACTTTCTGCTGAGCAGGGAACCCGATGTGGGGATCGATCCCAGGACCCTGGGATCATGACCTGAGCCGAAGGCAGATGCTTAATGACTGAGTCACCCAGGCACCCCAAGCCTGCTAAATTTTAAACCCTTAACTGCTTATATTATTACAAATGTCTAATGTTAAAGCAGTGAGAATTATTAGTTTTCGGTTGTTAAATCAGTAGCTCCATGAAGGTTTCTTGAAAAATGGTGTTGGCTTACTCTGGAAATATTTTCAGCAAATGGAGTAGTCATGGGGGTAGGGAGGGAGATTAACTTGTTGAAAAATATATTTATGATTAAAAATTTTGAAAAATTATGGTTCGGCTCAGGCCATGATCCAGGGTCCTGGGATCAAGCCCCACATCAGGCTCCCTGCTCAGCGGGAAGCCTGCTTCTCCCTCTCCCACTCCCCCTGCTTGTGTTCCCTCTCTCGCTGTGTCTCTCTCTGTCAAATAAATAAATAAAAATCTTAAAAAAAATAAAAAATTCAAAAAAATAAATAAAATCTTTAAAAAAAAGAAAAATCATGGTTCTTAGGTTGTTCAGTTTTTTCCCTAGCATCTTGTTTTATTCTACCTTTCCTTTGTTTTTAACTGTTAATACTGTTTAATAGAAAACTATCTCATGCGAAAAATGTTAGTAAGCAGGTTTTTTTTTTTTTAAGATCTTATTTATTTATTTAGAGAGAATGTGAACGGGGGAGGGGCAAAGGTAGAGGGAGAAAGAGAATCTCAAGTGGACTCACACTGAGAGTGGAGCCTGAGGCGGGGCTCCATCTCACGATCCTGAGATCGTGACTGGAGCTGATATCAAGAGTTGGATGCTTAATCGACTGAGACACCCGGGCTCCCCTAGTAAGCAGGTTTCAAAAAATGTAAGCCAGTCCTGTTTTCATTGTGTGTATTGATAATTTATATGCTCAGATATTAAGATTTTGTGTTAAACTGCAAACTTTAACAATAATGATTTTGATTTTCCTTGAAATTAGATTGGAAAATAGTTTACCTTAGAGTTGGTATTATTTATATACCATTATAGTTGGTAAATTTAAAGTGAGAAATACAACTCAACATTTATTGAATGTCCAAAGGTAGCTTGCTGTTATAGTTTCTTTATTCTCTCTTTAGATTTTGGGATTTTAATGATGTAGAAAGCAATCATTCCTTTCAACATATCACTTTTGTAAAAACTTGTTAGAAAGTGGAATGTCTGAATTTTTTCCCATTGACTTATGTATCTTATATGGAAGTTCTTTCATTCCAGACTAAACAATGTTGTAAAATGTCTAATTAAATTGGTTTGTTCAGGTGCTGTCTCTTGGGTCCAGACTACCTGGCTGGCAGGTGATTAACCAACCCAAATATTCTTGCCAACCAGTGACAACCTGCAGCTCTGCAGGGAAAAGAGGGAAAGAGGAACTGAGAAGCAGGTGATGGGGTAGGATGGAGGTTGAGTTTGGTAAGAGGACACTTGTCTCTGGGAGCTGGGCGCTTGGAGGTACCTATTCTTGCCAGAGGGTTGTGTGTGTGTGTATGTGTATGTATGAAATGCAGTTTAAAGGTGTCAGTATGTTTATATGAAAGTATGGATTTTTTTGAAAGTCAAATGCCTGAAAGTCACGATTGTGTGCATTACATTGATGAATGTGCCATTTGGTTTACCTAATCACCACAATGGGAAATGTTCAGTGTAGTATAGCCTTACATTTTTGTATATCCAGTTATTCTCATCCCACATTTGGGGAGTCCTGTCTTTGAGAGATGAAGAGTGGGCATGTGTCCCCCCCGTTTTTTTCATGTTTATTTGTATCTTGACGCTTAGTTTTAAAAAAAATGTTACTTTTGTAAACCCTTTATCCTCTTAGCTCTATTACCAAACTAGTAGCTGAACAGCCATCAGAAGATTTGACTGTAATAAGTTGCTCATAAAAGTAGCTTCTTAAAATTTATATTTAACTCATTTCTACTTGGTTCTAAAGGGACTAATTTTTGATCATTTTTTGTAAGCGATATAATAGATTTGACTGATTTTTGTAGTTCTGTTTTCTAGGAGTTATCTTTCAATCTTATGAAGAAGACAGTTCTTTTGTGTGGGTCTGAGTGAAGAGAGTGACTTCGAATCATAATTATGATGGTAATTGGATAAATGAGTGTTTTAAACTTTTAAGGAAAGTTGGTAATACTTATTAAGGAGTAGATAAAATAAGTTAGCACTCTGAAAAGGATCTAGAGGACCTAATGACTGTATGATCTGTCGATTATTATGGGCCTGAGCTAGTCCAAGCTCTAACTTCAGGTCTTTTTTTTTTTTTTTAAGATTTTTATTTATTTATTTGTCAGAGAGAGAGAGAGCGCGCGCGTGCGAGTGTGCGCACAAGCAGGGAGAGCTGCAGGCTAAGGGAGAAGCGGGAGCTCCTGCTGAGCAAGGGGTCGGACTCGATCTCAGGACCCTGGGATCCTGACCTGAACCGAAGGCAGACGCTTAACTGACTGAGCCACCCAGGCGTCCCCCTCAGGTCTTTGTTTTACAGATAGGAAAGAGGGCTCATTTTAAGGTTGCTTTCTCTTTGGTTTATTACTAAACTGGCAAAAAAGCAGTTCATGGCTAGTACCAGAGCCTGTAATCAGACCCCTTTCTATTTAGCTCCTTCTCTTCTGCCAAAGCACTTCTTCAGCTGCTATTTTTTGGTCAACTTACATTTCTCTGTAAAAGACAAAATGGGTTTACCTAACAGGCATCAGGAATATTACTTGCATACTTGGAATTTTAATCTTTATTTTATTTATTTTTTTATTCATGTGACAGAGAGAGAGAGAGAGGGAATATGAGCAGGGGAGAGAGGCAGAGGGAGAGGAAGAAGCAGACTCCCCGCTGAGCCAGGAGCCTGATATGGGCCTCGATCCCAGGACCCTGAGATCATGCCCTGAGCTGAAGGCAGACGCTCAACCATCTGAGCCACCCAGGCACCCTGGAATTTTAGTCTTTAGGAGGACCGATTTAGTTGTGTTCTGGAAGGAGTACTTTGGGATCATGGAGTTCTGAGATCCAGTCTTGCCTGTAACTGATTAATAGATTAATATTAGTATGTGACTGTATGCTCTTGGGCTTGGTTATCTCATCCTACCAGGCAGGATTGTTGTGGTGATTAAATGAAGTAGAGGACTTAATTTCTTAGCACAGTAAGAGATAGTGACCTTCACTGTAAGCCCTTATTTGTTTTCCTCAATTCAGAATCTGCTGTTGGCATTAACAGGGGCAGATGGACTACAAACATTGCAGCAGCATTTCCCAACTGTATTTCAAATTTAGTGGGTGTTGCATTAAATAAATAAAATAATAGCAGATAACATATGATAAAAATAAAAAGTTGACTGGGTAGATACTACATATTTTTCTTTTGGAGATTTACTATGCATGATAATGTATTAAAAGCCTTGAGAAAAGGCCTGCTGTAAAAAAATGTCTCTTTTTTAAACAAAGGTAAACTGAATTGGTCATTAAGCTCTTCCTTTGAGAGCACTAATTTTAAAGAATATTGGTATTCCATACAGCACGGTTTGTGAAGCACTGCTTTAGGGTAATAATTTGAAGATGACTTGGTCATAGGATTCTCTATACCAAGAGGCTCTACAAGATATATGTGTAGGTAATAGGTAAGGCTTACAGTGGAGGGTGCCTGGGTGGCTCAGTTGGTTAAGCGGCTTGCCTTCGGCTCAGGTCATGATCCCGGAGTCCTGGGATCGAGTCCTGCATCGGGCTCCCGGCTCAGCGGGGAGCCTGCTTCTCCCTCTGACCTTCTCCCCTCTCATGCTGTTTCTCTCTCTCTCTCTCTCTCAAATAAATAAAATCTTTAAAAAAAAAAGGCTTACAGTGGACATTTATGAAATTTAGACAAAAGGAATCACTGCTTTAAATTCCATCTTTTGTGGCATTTATTGGCTGAATTTTATGACAAAATATTGAAATTCACCCCCCAAAAAGTTACTAAATGCTGGCTAGTAACCTGTATCAGAGGGAATTTACAGTGTGTTTTTTTTTTTTCAGAGTTGATATTACTTGTTGAGCTAATTGCTAAGATAGTGTTATAAGTTATAAAAATCTGGGTCTGAGGGCTCATTTTGTTCATTTTCATTATGATCGTATTCTTTCTTCAGATTCTGATTGATATTCTTATTTTTCACCAACTTTAAATTCCTGCTGAAGAGAATTACATAGTAGAAAGAGTTGGACATTTGGTCTCAACCTGTGTTATCCTAACTAACTAACCCTTTTGTGTTTTTGATTTCCATCTCAGGGGACATATTCTTAACTATTTAAATAAGATTATGCATGTGGGAATATTGAATCTCTTATAACGGGGCGCCAAGTGGTTGAACTTGCTAATATATTTGCCAAGCGGTTATATTTTTATAATACAGTGGTGTAGAGATCAGACCCAGTGTATTTTCTGTTATAGTTCAGTATCTAGAAGTGGAGTAGGCCTTAATATTTGTTGAATGAATAAGTGAAAGAATAAATACAATCCAATGGTGACAGGGTTTGTGGAAGTAAGTAAACTCAATTGTTGCTGAAAATATTACAGATAATTTGAGGGATACAGTGTAGTACAGTGGAAAGAGCACTGGACCAGGAGTCAGAAATCTAAAGGTGAATAGTCATGTGATCTTATTCAAGTCTCTGGATCTTATTTCTTCATTGGTAAAAAGGAGACTCATAATAACCACTCCTGCCTAGTTCATAGGTTGTTGAGGGAATAAAGTGAATCATTAATAAAATGCTTTGCAAATATAAGTGTACAAAATCAGATTTTTTTCCCCCTCCATGCCTAGCTCAGTACCTTGAACAGTATTAGTATTAGCACCGGTATAGACTTTTTCTTTCTTAACACTGAAAAGGAGGCTAAGAAACAGAGTCTAGGGTTGATTCTTGGGATGCTCACAGAATTGTTGGGGGGTAGGAGGAAGAGGAGCCTGCAAAAGGGCAGCGAAAGAACCAAGGAGGAAAGAGGAGAACCAGGAAAGTGTAGTCCTGAACTTTCTAGACCTGATTTTCACTAAGCTTTGCTTATGCTCTTGGGGAAAGGGAGAGTTGATACTTGGCAGATAGCTTTTGATTTAATTTTCTGAACTCCGCCCGAGTAAATCCCTCGCCCCTTCACATGCCAAGTTCTTGAGGGTGAAGAGAAGTTCTTGTAAGCTTGAATTAGAGTAAAGACCGTCACTTAGGTAGTTTAAGAATACTTAAACTTTGGTTTTCTGTATTTTCTATACTAACTATGAATAATTTATTATCATGAAGACATTAGAAGTCTTAAATCACTCAGCTGTTCTTGACAGCTTCAGGGATGCCACTGTGGTCTGGACAGTGAGCATCCAGTGTCAGGGAAAGGTCTGGGATGAAGTGTTTCCCAACCCGTTGCTTAGCACACTGCTGTTCTCTGAGATACTAAAATAAGTTTGGGAAATACAGCCCTCCTCCTGTACTCTGCATTTCCTCCTCAACCCCCCCCCACGCATATCACTAGACTGTGAACTCCATGAAGGTGTGAATGCAGGGGTTTTGTCTTACTCACCATTGTAGCAGCAGCATATAGAACTCTGTGAGCCACTCAGACTGTAAATGACAAATCATAATAAAATTGACTATTTCTGATAAGATGGTTTTAAAATTGTGGATATTGGGCACCGGGCTGGTTTAGTCGGAAGAGTGTGCGACTCTTCGTCTTGGGGTTGTGGGTTTGAACCCCACATTGGGTGAAGAGATTACTAAAAATCAATAAATAAACTTTAAAAAAGTTGTGGATATTGTTAGGGGATGGCTAATATATTTTTGCTTATGCAGTATACATATATTTGATTTCCAGGAATGGCTTATCTGAAGAAAATCCAAAATGTGATACTTCTAATTGCACACCAAATCAGGAAATAATTTCTTTTGTCACAAAAAGATCATTTGCATATGTAAAGAAAGATTATTTAAAATAGTAAGATATCTTCATATATTTACAAAGTGATTGAGTTGTAAATTAGTAAATCTATTACTTTTCCATAAGAGAAAACTTGTAGAAAGTCAGGTACACCTGACTGAAACTTCTTGCCAGTGATCATATGTTGACTGTTTTTGGTGGGCAGAATCTCTGTGGCTTGATTATCCCTGACTCTCTTTCATTAGCATATTTTACAAAAATTTAAGAAAGATTTATAGTAGGCAAAATTAAATCACTAGTTATGTGAAACACCATCATAGTTTTAGAAAGGTGGGTGTATGTTGGGGGGGGTGCTACTAGGTGAAAATAATAGCTAAAATTCAGTATTTGAATAATTTTATGGTCATTAGTTAACTGTTCTAGCCTCTTACTCTAAATCTGTGTTCTCTAATACAGTAAGAATCAGTCATATGTGGCTATTTTTATTTAAATTTAATTACGAGATAAAATAAAAAATTCAGTTATTAATTGCAGTAGCCATGTTTCAGGTGCTCAGTAGCCATGTACATATATGTGGCCAGCCGCTACTGTGTTGAACAGTGCAGATAAGGAACATTTCTTTCCATGATCTAAGAAAGTTCTGTTGGATAACACTATTCTAAATTAATGAAAATTGCCAAGAGATTTCACCAAATTTATATATCCTGAAAGCTGGAGAATAGAGTGGCAAGAAATTGGAAACCTTTCCTGTCTGGAATTCTTAGGTGGGGCCTCTCAAGGTAGTTAAATTCTCTAGTAAGGGAGAGAAGGAACTAATTTTTATTATGAAGTTCTTGCCATGTTCTGATTTGATGTCTGTCAGGGCCAGGCAGGGAGTATTATTCCCCATTTTATAGAGGAGGTCAAGCCTGTTGAGTGGATCATAATCTTCAGTTTACAGTTCTGTCACCAGTCAGCAAAGACTTCTTTCTTTTTCTCATCCATAGGCAACTATTTTAATATGTTGATGTATCTTTTTGTCTTTGCAAAATGCATATTAAAGCATCTAGTTTGTGAAATTTACATTTACATAGATGGTATTATGTATCTAATGTGAGATTTCCCCACTCTCCAATGCTGTTTGATTTAAACACCCAGCCTTCTTCTTTTCATGTTTTGTGAGGAAATCTTTCTAAATGGTGTTAAACTTTTTGGCTTTTATAATTAGAGAAGTCTGAAATAATCCCCCTCTTTTTCTTTGCTCAGGGAATATTGATAGGATTATTTGTCCCTGAATGCTGTATGTGATTTTTGTAAGTTACTTTTCTTCACCCGTTGGGTGGTCAGTGATTACTTCTCACAGGTATTGGTGTGCCTGAGTACTGTGGCTGCTTTTTTTTTTTAATTGGAATTTTTATTGAGCTAACTGTAGATTCACATATAGTTGTAAGGAATAATACAGAGCCATCCCTTGTATACATTGAATGGGCACAGCTGCTTTTTTTTGTTTCTACTTTATTTGTAGGCTGGGAAGTGGGGTAGAAAAGCTTGTTAGAATTATGTCAAGTAAGAGTGAAGCCACTGCATTCTCTTATGAATGTAATGTATGAACTTTAGTGTGTGGGCTTTTTTTTAGCTGCTTCTTTCTTTCTTTCTTTCTTTCTTTCTTTCTTTCTTTCTTTCTTTCTTTCTTTCTTTCTTTCTTTCTTTCTTTCTTTCTTTCCTTCCTTCCTTCCTTCCTTCCTTCCTTCCTTCCTTCCTTCCTTC
>NW_027397075.1:46643310-46807278 GCF_003265705.2 Callorhinus ursinus | reverse complement strand
TTATTTATTTGTTAGAGAGATAGAGAGAGCCAGAGAGCACAAGAATTGCAGAGGGAGAAGTAGAAGCAGGCTCCCCACTGAGCTGGGAGCCTGATGCGGTTGGGGGGGGGCTTGATCCCAGGACCCTGGGATCATGACCTGAGCCGAAGGTAGCCGCCCAAGCGACTGAGCCACCCAGGCACCCCTTTAGCTGCCCTTTTTCTTAAATTTTTTAGCATGTGTTTCAGGTGGTGAAGTTATTATATAGCTGAGTTCTTTGTAAGTGATATAATATGGTATTTCTTTTCCTTTAAGCAAATTGAATTTCTCAGTCATATACTGTTGAAATTAATTATACAGATGTGAAATCTTAAATTTTGGTAATGATGAGATATTTCTGTGTATGTTTTGTTTTAGGTTGTTTCACGAAGAAATCCAGAGGATGTCCAGGAGGTAACATGTTTATACATATGAAAATTTTATTTTATATATTTGACAAAAATTTAATTAAATGCTTTGTTGAGGAAACGGAATTGTTGGTATGTCTGTCTTCATATTTATGTGTTTGTCTGGACATGATCTTTAGCTCATAAAACAGTAGCTGAAGTTTCCTATTTCAGACCTATTAAGTATGTGTTAAGTTTTAGTAGGTGTTAAGTTATACAAGGAAGAATTTAAGGAATTATAGTGCTGTTTAATAATGTGATAATGTTTCTGAAAACTAACATTTGTAAGATTTTAGTATTAGTTAAGAGCTCTTATCTATTTCAAAATCATGATAACTTTAATAAAAAATGAGTATTTGGTAACTAATTTTAAAGATCATAATAATTATGGGTTTCTGTCTACTTTCAATTTTATATTGAGTTGACATGTTGACACCTTGGAAAACTGCTTTGGGTGTAGATGTCTGTTTCTTTTTTAAATTTGTAGTTAGTTTTGTAGACTCTTTCTCTCTAAAATGATACCAGTTTGTGTGTTTTTGCTTAAAAATATGGAATTCTTTATTTGTAATTACTTTGTGCTTGTTATATACCTTTAGGAATCCTAACTGGGGAGCTTGCTTGTTTTAACATTTTTTGATTTACTTTCATTTTGGTACCTGCTCATTTACACCATATTAGAAGGACATATGTTGGGAATTTTTTTCTTACTAAAGTTTTTAAAAAAGACATTGTAAATTGGCAGTCTTGATTCTGTAACAGTTCCCCCCCCCCATTTGAATTTTAATGTCTTTAGATGGAGTAAGTATTTTCTAACAAGCCCCACTACTCCTTACTTAACAAACCTGGCTTGATTCATACATTTAAATTGTTTGGTGCTGGTTGGTTTGAGTAAGTGTGACATCAGGTTTAGACAATATTTGAACTTTTATACATTAGCATTTCTTGCTGTATTTGATTCAGTATTTGTTTTGAGTTCAATAAAACACAATTTTAAAAGATTTCATACTATTTTTCTTAGGTGTTTTAAGATATCTCACTTTTCCCCCTCAATAACCAGGAAGAGAATATTGTAATATAGTTATTTTGGAAAAAAGTATATACGTATTTCTATATCTATAGCCTTCCAAAATGGAAGTGAAAGTAATTTGCACCATTTTATTAAGTACTGTCTTTACTTAGTGTCAATTGGCTAGTATGGACTTTCTTTATAATTCTTCTAATTATGTTGAATTAATAATCAGTACAATCTGTTCTGCTTTTGAAATTTTACAACTCTGTTAAAATTAAAGAAGGGTTGTGTTTCCTTTGAATACATTGTCTGATTGCTATGCTGTAGTTTGTAGCTTGATGTTCCCATTTTCCAGGGAGAATCCTGAGCCAGCCTATCCATGAACATACTCTCTGCCATTTCCTTAATCCTTTTTTGGGGAAAACTCTTTTATAATAACAACTGTTGGTGAACCATTCATCAGAAAACTCTTGTAAGTGTCCTTTAGTTAGATGATTGCATGGTCCTTTGTTAGACATGATATAAAATTTTTTAAAAATGTCTTCTGTCCTGCTGGCTTCTTGAAATATAGAATAACCTTGAAATTGTAACATTCTAGCTTCTCATGTATTTCATTCAAACATTGGAATTCTCATCTAGGAGAGAAATTTGCTACCTAGAGTTTGTTTCCATTTCCTTTCCTTTCAATTTCTCTCTCCTCTTAAGGGATTCATTTAGTTACTGCTTTAGAATTTAGTCAGGCTTCCCAAGCACTATTGAAGATTAGAAGACGTTCTATTAATCTAACCAAATATAGGGCTAATAATATGCTATCCTTATAAAACTGGAGATGTTTTGTTGGTTTTCTTTTATAGATGTGTTTGCACACCTTGGTACATGCTACCAGGTAGCAGTGTTTTCTTCCTAATGCTGAAATACTCACATGGAGGAAATAATTTAAAATTATCCAGGATAGATTTCTTTTACAAAGTTTTATCCTTCAAAAATTCCCACTAAAGTTTTATTTATTAAGAGCAGCATGAGATGGGGCGCCTCAGTGGCTCAGTCAGTTAAGCATCTGACTTTGGCTCAGGTCATGATCTCAGGGTCCTGGGATCAAACCCCACATTGGGCTCCCTGCTTAGCGGAGAGCCTGCTTCTCTCTCTTCCTCTGCTGCTCCCCCTGCTTGTGCTCTTTTTCTCCCTGTCAAATAAATAAATAAAATCTTAAAGAAAAAAAAGAGCAGCATGGGAAACTGAGGGGGACAGCAACAGTTAATGTGGCCTCTCATTCAGTAGATTCTCTAGAGCATGAACACCTGCAGAAGGGTAAAGAAAGAACTAGAGATGTTGTGCCCTCCCTCCGGTATCTTTTTCAAAAAGTAACCTATAACTCTGTTTCTCTATAGGTAGTAGATTTCACTGGTGAAATTTGGGAAAAGGAGAAGAACTGAAATAGAACTTTCTATGTATCACGTCAGAAATCTGTTAAGTCATTCCATAAATAAAATAGTTTGATAAAAACCATTTGAAAACATTTAAAATGTGTCAAGGGAAAGAAAAGGCTCTTGAAAAGGGGAGAAAGAAAATCCGTAAGCAAGTATGGTAGTGGTGCTGGTTGCAAGAAAAGATGATTCAGCAATTTTAAAATACTATGTGAGAGGACAAATTGAATTGAATTGAGTGGTTTTGTTTATGGGATCTAAAGGTTTTTGCTATCATTAAGTGAAATTATCTGAAAAGAAAACATTTATGTAAAAATTATTTAAGGGAATGTTTTTAATGAAAGTTAAGCTTTTACTAAATTTGTAGTGTATATATATGACTGTCACTGCATTAATATTTAATTGAGGAATTTTGTGCAAAGTAACTTTAATGAATAAGAAATTTCTGCAGGGGTGGGTTCAGTAGAACAGTAGTTGTTATACAGTTTTTTTTTTCGTAGTAGGAAAGAATTACTAGAGAAAATAATTTTTGCATGCATCTTTTGGGACTTTGTGTAGTCCAGTTATAAACATCAGTACTGCTAATGTAGTGGAAATGTGCTTTTGTTCACTTTTCCATTTTGAAGATTTCTAGAAATGTCCAAGGTTAAAAGGAGTACGAAGAAAAGGAGGCAGTAGATGGTACATTTTGTGATGCTTTGATTTCTTTGATTTCTTTTTTTTTTTAAAGATTTTATTTATTTATTTGACAGAGAGAGACACAGCAAGAGAGGGAACACAAGCAGGGGGAGTGGGAGAGGGAGAAGCAGGCCTCCCGCAGAGCGGGGAGCCCGATGTGGGGCTCGATCCCGGGACCCTGGGACCATGACCTGAGCTGAAGGCAGACGCTTAATGACTGAGCCACCCAGGCGCCCCGATTTCTTTCATTTCTTCAGGGTTTATATTTGCTCTTAGGTATTTGGTTCTGTAGTTCTAGCGTTGAGAATAAGGAGGATGTGAGAGAATAAATCAGGCATGATGAAAAAGAGTCTCACCTTGGAGGCTCTAATTCTTACTCTGACAGACTATATGCTAGTTTATAGACAATGTTGTTATTATCATTATTGTGATTAAGTTACTAACTTTTGTCCCTTAAGTTACTCTGCCTTTATTTAAAAATGACCCTAGTTAGAACAGAAATTTTATCTGCAGATTTGTTTCCATGAGCTACAGTCTTTTGAATAGCTCTCGTTTCTAGTTTATAATGGTTTTAAGGATGGCGTTTATCTTTTGTAAGGCTATTTTCATAAGCCCATCACCCATTTCTGCCTTTGGCAGTGTGGTACCTCCACAATTTGATCTATTTTAAAAATATAAAAATAGCACTTTTTTTCCCCATGACAGAATTATTTTCATGTATTGAAGTTAGAAATTACAGAGAAGCAAAAAATGTGAAAATTAAAATCACTCGTAATCTCACTGTCCTGAGACCATTTACTTTTCAAGTATTGGCTTGTCTTAGTTATTCATTCCTCTTGCTCTGTCTTTTACTGGGACTATTGGTTCTTTACTATCAGCTTTTGTCTCATTCAATTCCATTTTAAAATAAAATCTTTTCTTCCATCCAGGTGGTCTGTCTCATGGCAAAACCAAGTTCTTAAATACCTACTTTGCACTTGGTTTCCTCTTCCTTACTTCTGGCTGACCTCTCAGTGTTAGGGCTCCCCATTGTTTTGTCCTCAGATTCCTCATCTTGTTAAAAATGCTGAGAAAGCTTTCCTGAGTGATTGCACACCTCTCTGCTGATAATTCCCAAATGAATACATCTTGCTTAGTTCTCTCTCTTGAACTCCATACCTGTGCCAAATATGTCTAAAATTGAGCTTTGTTCTTATCTTAAAAGTTTCTTCTCCCCATTTCTTCACCTTAGAGAATGGCACCACTATTTGTTGGTCTAATCACTACTTGCCTTCAGTATTCCTAAGATAATACCTTCCGTAGGTGCTCCTTTCTTAATACCCTTGGGCTTCCCTTGTCCGCATTTATCACACCGTCTTGTGACTTAGTTATCATGTTAGCTTCCTCCTGCCCACCAAGGGTCTGTGTTTCTCATTTCTTTATCCTTTGTGCTAACACAGAGCCTAGCACAGAGTAGGGACATGAAAATACTTGTTTTGGTGACTATTTTTGTTGTTGAGTAAATGAATAAAAGGAAACATCAAAAGGAAGCAGTTTAAATTAATTCATATGATAATCTGACAAGTCTCCCAGGATTATAACTATAGTAAAAACAAGAAGCTCATCATGGTAGAATTTTTTGATAGTATGATAAAGTTTAGTTAAGAATTTCTTACATCCAGAGAATAAAGTTTTTGACAAGAGTCTCTTAAATCTCACTTGATTACCTTCTTGGCCTAAGATTTGCTTATTATTAGCGTTACATTGTATTGAGTTTGTTAGAAGTGAGGTAATTAGTTTTTTTTTTTTTTAGAAGCAAAGACCCTAGTATACCAGGTAATGGAATTTAAAACTCAGTTTTATCCTATTTTTTGGAGACTGAGGGGCTGAATCAGTGATATCAAAGTCATGTCAAATCTGTTTTCTTTATAAAGGTTTTTTTTTTCTAATTTAATCTGAATAAAGTTAAACAGTAATTCAAATTAATGGAGGTAAACTTTTACATGTTATATAATCTAGATGACGGTTATTTTCTGTTTTGAAATATACTAGTTCTAATGGTATTCTCTTCAGGATTCATCTTGCCTTAAATCCTTATTACTACTTTAAACTGAGATTTGTGAAATAAGATTTATGAAATGTAAAAGTTAAGGTTAATTACTACACAACCATTTCTTCAGTGTTATTAAGTTTATCCTTTAGGCAAATGCTGTGTAGGTACTTTATGTTTAAAAATTGTTTAGGGGACGCTTGGATGGCTCAGTTGGTTAAGCATCTGACTCTTGATTTCAGCGCAGGTCATGATCTCAGGGTCGTGAGATCAGTCCCTGCTCTGTGCTCAGCGTGGTCTGCTTGAGATTCTCTCTCCTTCCTCCCAACACATGTGCTCTCTCTCTCTCAATAAATAAATAAATCTTTTAAAAAAATTGTCTAAATTAGGTGGCTCAGTTGGTTAAGCCTCCGACTCTTGATTTCAGCTCAGGTCATGATCTCAGGGTTGTAAAATTGAGCCCTGCCTTGGGCTCTGTGCTGAGCCTGGAGCCTGCTTGGGATTCTCTCTCTTCCTTTCCCTCTGTCTGTCCCCACCCCCCGGGCTTGTTCGTGCCGTGCACTCTCTTTTTCTCTCAAAAAAATTGTCTTAACTATTTTGTGTTTATAAACATGCTTTTTTTAAGACAGAATATGTATTTTGATATCTAGCTCATTTCCAGGCTAATAGTAATTGAGTTTTGAAGAGGTTAAGTGACATTTTAGGTGATATAGACCTTCTTTGTACCAGGTTGAATATTTTCCTAAGAAAACAGTACTTGTGTAAAATGAAATTTAAAAACCAAAACAGAAAAGTTAAAGAGTTGCTGCTTTATATTTTTAAATCAAATATTATTTAATCTCAGACAGTTAACCATATTGGTTAGAACATATATTTGTTTGCCTTTGCATGACAATTTTGGGCACTTTCATGAAAAGATTTTTTGTTGTTTAGATATCTGAACCTACATAGTGTCACTGTGAGAGACACATTGATTTTTCTTTTCTTTAGATAATCGTATGGAAGAGATACAGTGACTTTAAGAAACTACACAGAGAACTATGGCAAATTCACAAAAACTTATTCCGACATTCAGAATTGTTTCCTCCATTTGCTAAAGGAATAGTGTTTGGTAAGTGATTATTTTGAAATTTTGATTTTAAAAAGTGATGATTGGCTAATTGTGTGTGTATGCTGAACCCTGAAATACTGTACGATGAAGTCAGAAGCCCTTAGTAAGATGACTGATACCAGGCAGCAAGTGCTTGTTGTTTTATCATGTTCCTGGTGTAGGCTTGTTAACTCTGATGCATTTACTCCTACCTTTTGTGAAACAACAGCACACCAACTTCAATTCCAGCCAGTCAAGCAAATAAAACAAAACCAAACCAAACATGTAGGAACATAAGAAGAGATGATATTGAATTATTCTTATAGTTCTGAAATTTGGGAATTTTTAGAAGTTTATACTTCATACATTTTTTCTAATACCTTCCTTAAAATGTGAATGGTTATGATTTGAGGCACCCAGCCAGGCCAGACACAGGTATTTTGGGGTGGTGGCTCTGGATATTTTATTGATTAACGACTTAGATTCATGACTTTGCAAAATTTTAACAGCAGACTGAGGCACAGAGCTTCCTAGTACCCTGCTCTTGTTGCTCTGCGCCGCCCGTGGTGTGTGTGTGTGGGGGGGGTATGTCACCCTCTAGCAGGTTGTGGTGCTAGTTCCTGTCTGCAGCTCCCTGTTTACCAGTCCTGGCCTGCAGGTTCCTGTCCATCAACTTTGGCTTTCCTACCATAGAACAGCTCTGACTAGGGTAACTCCGCTAACTTCTCGCATTCCATGTGCCCGAGCCACGCTGCATGCCTATCTGCCAGCCTTGGCCTGCCTTTACCCCAGAAAGTTGTTTCCTGTGGTTTTCTTAACATAGACATCCTGTACCCTAGGCCTTGTGTTACCTTGCTTGGGAGTGGGCTCCCAGCATTGTGATTCTCTCTTCTTGCTCGCCCGCTAGTCTGGTCCCATGTGAACTCTGGAGGGGTCTTTCTCAAAGCTTTCCTGGCAACTGTGGACTGGCTCTGGCCTAGGGAACCCAGCTAACTTCTTCCCCATTCAGTGGCTACAAACACATCTTCTCCAGGGAGATCCCAATCCCAACTTTGGGGGCGGGGTTCCCCCTTCCAGGTTGTTCCTTCCTTTGGTACTTTCCTTTACCCTGGGGTATTCTTTAGAATTAATAAGTTAACTGTTGTTTAATAGTCTTTATTTATATTAAGTTTTCCTTGTTCAAGTTACTATGTGGATTTGGTCTCTGGACTGAACCCTACTGATGTTCTCTTTGGTTGAGGAAGACTTTTGGATGATTTGAAATTATCCAATCTCCACCTGCTTGTAGTTTATGTGGAATAGTGATTTCTTCAGGCTGATTGCAGGACCACAGAACTCACTGAGCTTTACACCTTTCTTAGGATATTTTGCATATTTTACAAATCCTTGTAAAGATCTGGGGACAAGAAACAGATACATAATAGTATAGTAACATCAGTGGCATTTATGACAGAATGAAGTGTGGCCATCAAAAGCTTGTTGCTACAATTCTTTAATTTTAATAAATATTAACAATTTATGATATATAGTGATATCTTGAAATACAAGTAATGTTAAGAGGTATCTTGGGTTCATAATTACAAAGGAAAGTATTTGTATTTCCTTAGGTGAAAAGCAATTGAGGGATGTGGACAACAGGTCAGTAGCAATAGAACCATTAGTTTTGATGGTACCATCAATTAATTTTGTTCGCCTCTGAAGCACTAAGGGATCCATAAACTCTTGTAAATCTTTGGTCGCTTTTGGCCTTTGAGCTCAGACATTCCATGGTATTCACGTTTCTGATGCCTTCTGTTCATTGTTATTAGCCAATATCTATGGTTCCTTACCTTTTTCCTTGATACTTTTTCTGATTAAAGTTGTAGTTGCTTTTTGCCATTAAACTACTACCTTTTCTGATCATGATTCTGCTGCTATTAATAGAGTCTTTTTTGATTAATACCAGTCCAGCTGTAATTATCTGGAAATTTATTTATTTATTTTTAAAGATTGTATTTATTTGACAGAGAGAGACACAGCGAGAGAGGGAACACAAGCAGGGGGAGTGGAAGAGGGAGAAGCAGGCTTCCCGCCGAGCAGGGAGCCCGATGCGGGGCTGGATCCCAGGACCCCTGGATCATGACCTGAGCCGAAGGCAGACATTTAACGACTGAGCCACCCAGGCGCCCCTTATCTGGAAATTTTATAAGCACACTAAATTCAAGAAACATTTTAAAAATAGGCATTATGGATATGATGATTCAGCCTCTGTCTTCTAAGAAACTTAGCTGAAGTGAGCATCATGATCTAGAAGTTCTGAAAGGGAAGTGCTTTAGGATGTGACATCCTTACTGTCAAGTTTTTAAGTTTTGTGGCACTCTACTTTTTTTGAGATTTTTTTAAAATTGAATATAGTTGACATATAATATGATAGGAGTTTCAGGCATACAACACAGTGATTAAACATTTACGTAGATTATGAAATCAATACAGTGAGGCTAGTTACCATCTGTCACCATACAAAGTTATTACAATATTATTGACTGTATTCCCTATATTATACTTTACATCCCTGTGACTTACTTATTTTATAACTGGAAGTTTGTATCTCTTTATCCCCTTCACCCTAACCTCCCTTCCCTCTGGCAAGCACCATTTTGTTCTCTGTATCTATGAATCTTTTCTGTTTTGTCTGTTCATTTGTTTCGTGTTTTTTAGATTCCACATATAAGTGAAATCGTGCTGTATTTGTCTTTCTCTGACTTATTTCACTTATCATAATACCCTCTAGGTCCATCCGTGTTGTCACAGATAACAAGTTTTCATTCTTTTTTATGGCTGAGTGATACACTGTTGTGTGTGTGTATGTGTGTATGTGTGTATAGCACATCTTCTTTATCAATTCATCTATTAATAGACACTTAGGTGGCTTCCATATCTTGGCTATTGTAAATAATATTGAAATAAACATAGGGATGCATATATCTTTTTTAAATTATTGGTTTCATTTTCTTCAGATAAATACCCTGAAGTGGAATTGCTGGATCTTATGTTAGTTCTGTTTTTTTTTTTTTTTAAAGATTTTATTTATTTGACAGAGAGAGCACAAGCAGAGGGAGAGAGGGAGAAGCAGACTCCCTGCTGAATAAGGGTCCCAATGTGGGACTAGATCCCAGGACCCTGGGATCATGGCCCCGGGCTGAAGGCAGCCGCTTAACCGACTGAGCCACCCAGGCGTCCCTGGTATTTGTGTTTTTGATGTTTTGGAGAACCCCTATTCTGTTTTCCACAGTGATTGCACCAATTTACATTTGCACCAAAAGTTGCAAGAGGATTCCCTTTTCTCTAAATCCTTGCTAACACTTGTTATTTCTTACCTTTTTGAGCCTACTCATTCTGACAGGTGTGGGGTGATATCTCATTGTGGTTTTGATTTGCAATTCCCTAATAATTAGTGATGTTGAGCATCTTTTCATGTGTCTGTTGGCTATCTGTATGTCTTCCTTGGAAATATGCTTATTCAGATCCTCTACCTACTTTTTAATTGGATTGTTTGTTTCTTTGGTGTTGAGTTGTGTGAGTTCTTTCTCTCATTCGGATGTTAACCCCAGTGACACTCTATTTTAATTATGAAGATGCAAATAATTAAAATTCACCAATCTGAGGAGTTTTTTTTCTTTTTTAAGATTTTATTTATTGGCGCGTGCGTGAGGACGGGGGGCGGGGGAGAAGCAGAGGGAGAGAGAGAAGCAGACTCCCCGTTGAGTGGGGAGCCCAATGCAGGGCTTGATCCCAGGACCCTGAAATCATGACCTGAGCCGAAGGCAGATACTTAACCAATCTCAGGAATTTTAAGAATCATGCTTCTAAATGCACACCAAAAGGTGTTCTTTTATATTCTAAAAATAAGAAACTTCCCTCATACTTAACTGTCTTTTCCTCCCCCTTTCTCTCTTAGTCCTTAGCACGACTTTGTGATTAGAGACTGCTTTATTCTTATTTATGGTTGTATCTTCAGCAGGTAGGACCATGCCCAACATATAAATGCTTAAAAAATAAGTTGAACAAAAAGAAAGAATGAGCAAAAATTTAAGAGACAGAGTAGTATAGGCAATGATATCTTTGAAAGTCAATCTCAAGGCAAAAATTAAAAAGCTTGGTTATACTCAGTATGGGGATATAGATGCACAAGAGGAAGAGTATAAATTTGCATAGGTTTTGGAGGTCAATTTAAAATATACCTTTTCCTTAAAAAAAAAAATGCCTTTTCCTAACAATTCTATTTTTAGTAAATTTTACTACACATCTATTCTCACATCTGCATAGGAAATATTCATCAATGATTATTAGACATTTTAGTCTCAGAAGTCTCCTTTACACTCTTAAATTTTATTGAGCATCTCAAAGAACTGTTGATGTAGTTGTACCTTTTAAAATTTACCATATTTGAAATTTAAAAATAATATTGTGTTAAAAAATAAAAAGTATATTACATATTAGTATTTTTATGAAAAATAATTGTAAGAAGAGTGGTTTTAATTTACATTTGTGAATCTCTAATGCTGAGATTAAGAGAAAACAGCTAGATTTTCATATCTGTTTGTGGATCCAATCTGTGGTGATAGATTGTTTTGATTGAAGTATATGAAGAAAATTCAGCATTATAGAGATGATGTAGGGAGGAGTATTTTAACAGCTTTTCAGACAATTGAAGATAATCATCTTTGATACACCAAAACTTAGTAAGTGATAATTTCTTAAAAGTTTAGTTGCATTATGGAATCTGAAATCTTATAAACAAAGCTTTGGTACTTTGTTTATTAAAATTCATTAGTCTGTCTTAAGTTTGAATGGATTTTTTTTACGTATGCCTGAGCTTGTAACATCATGCATTGGTCATGTGAAAAATATTCATTCCCCAAGTTATGCAGATCTTGCATATGTTGACCTATTTCATTATATAATAGCAAAAAATGGTAAATATCATCTAAATGGTAATATCTAAATGGTAAATATCATCACAAATCTCTAAAAATAGTAAATATCATCACAGTTCTCTTAAGTATTTTAAGTATTGGGAAGCTGTCAAGCTCAAGCTCACAGTGACTTGATGACTTGAATATCATTGCTGACAATAATGCAGTGGGTAGTTTTCCTTGAATTATTGGGCTCACTTTGTTTGTTTATTTATTTTTTTGAGTAAGTTTCTGCCAGATACCCAAATCTGAATGGTTATAGTTTTTTCCCACAGACTTGAAATGGTCTCAAGGGTCAAAATTTAATAAAGTTAATAATTTTTATTGCTTCATCAAAGACATTCTGAAGGGAACCTGACATTTGAAATTTTTTTTTAATATGAGTGAATGGCAGTCAGAAATATGGTGATTACTAGTAAGTATAGTTTGGTGCCATTGTCTTGATTCATGCTAAGAGGTTTGCACTTTTAATGCCATTGCTTTTAGGTGATCAGTGCAGGTGTCAATGCAGTGGAAAATGCTACTGTCTTAGTATTATTATGAAAATGGTTTTGACCTTGATCCCTTGCAGGGCCCTCAAGGAGCCCTCAGAAGTCTGCAGATCACATTTTGAGAATGCACACACAAACAAATGTGTGCACACATGTGTACATACATATGGGTGTTCTTTGCAGCATTTTCAATAGAAGAAAACAGAACAGAAACTGAATTTTCTCATTATTTGATTGCATAGATACGCCATAATTTAGCCAATTAATAGAATTCTTTAGCTCTTTGAAATATACTGGTGTGGTAAGATATCCAAGCTATATTTTTAAGACACAAGAACAAATGTTGCACAGCAATGTTTAGTAAGCTCACATCTGTGTTTGAGTAGACATACATAATTGTGTGAAGATATATCCACACACATTTGTATAATGTATGTACCTTCTCTGGGTGTAGGAGGAGGGATGTTTTTACTTTTTATTTTATACCTTCTGTACTATGGAATTTAACAGTGTCCATGTATCTTTAACTTTAATATTGGGAGTTACACAACCCAGCTTCTTAAACAGTAAGCTTGTCACTGGGTGAAAGGGAGTGGTTTCTAAATTGGTTGAGATTTGTAGCTGTTATTGATATTGCTAATGGATTATCTTCAACTTTTCTCCACATCCTTACATATAATAGAATGAAAGTTTCTTATTAATCTTGATAAGTAAGCAGTTTATCTCTCTCAGTAAATGGTACAGTCCATTTGTAATACTTGATAACTGCAGTGAACCCTGCAGGCTGCAGCTGTGCCTGTGTGGAGGGACTTGATGGTTCATCATCTGTCTTTTTAACTGCTCTCACATTTTTAGTATGTGAACCTCAGCAGCAAAAGAGAATCCTATTGTAAATGACACAACCGTCAAAAATGTAGTTACTAGTCTAGTGGGGTAGTGAAAAGAACATGCCTTTTGGAATCTGTTGGCTTTAGGCCCAAATCCTCTATCCGTGATTTACCAGCAGTGTGATCTTGTACAAATTAACATCTGAGTCTATTTTCTTATTGTTAAGATATGGATAGTACCTTCCTGTTCTATGGATTACATCCGCAGTGTGTCTATCTCAGTGCTGAGCACATACCCGCTACCATCAGCTATCCGCTGTTGCTCAGTTACCGCTAATGTATCGTACTCTTGTGTCTCCGAATTCAGCATTGCACTGCCTCACTGTGAATTTTCTTGTTAGCCTTGCAGACTTTTCAAATGTCTCCTCTTCGAGGAGGTTTTCTCTGTTTCCTTTAGGCTGAGTTTGTTGTTTTCCCCTTCAGTTTTAGATCTTACCAATAGAGCACCTAACTTACGTTTTTCCAATTGTTTTTTTAATTTGCAAAATTTTTAAGTTTACAGAAAAACAACACAAAAGAATAGTGCGGTAAATACTTTTATATCTTTGGCCCAAGTTCACTGATTGTTAACAGTTTGCTGGATTTTTTA
This sequence comes from Callorhinus ursinus, assembly GCF_003265705.2. Taxonomy (NCBI): domain Eukaryota; kingdom Metazoa; phylum Chordata; class Mammalia; order Carnivora; family Otariidae; genus Callorhinus; species Callorhinus ursinus. Next base: position 46,793,701 of record NW_027397075.1, on the reverse strand, counting down.
TAACTCTATGTATCTCTCATTTTCTTTCTGAACCATTTGAGAATAAGTGCAAATATTGTGACACTTCACTCCTGTGCTTCATATTTTCCCTATAATCACAGTTCCATATCACTCTCAAGAAACTTAACCCTGATAAAATAATATTATCAAATATGCAGTCCATATTCATATTTCCTCAGTAGTTCTAAAAATGTCCTTTTTAGGTTTGTTTGTTTTTGGATCTAGGATCATGCCTCTAGGTTAATCTAGAGTATTCCTTATGCATTTTTTTTGTCTTTCATGACAATGACATTTTTAAAGTGTATAAGACAGTTTTGTAGGTTTCAAAGTCTCCACCTGTCTGATTGCCTTTTCAGGATTAGATCATTGTTTTATTTGTTTTGTTAGATCTATTATCATACTTTGCTTTCCTATGAGAAAGAGAAAAGCAGTTTCTGATAGCTAAGAAAGAAGTGGCCTTGCACTACCTATTTGTTAGACCTTGGTCTTTCCTAGAGTTGGCCTGGCATTCACGTCTAGGCTGTGTTATTCTCCTGTTTGAATGTAAGCGGTTTCACAGAACAGGAACATTAGGCAAGGCCACTGTGTGTCCTTGGATCAAGACAAAAACAAGACCACTCTGAAATCATGTCTGAGCACAGACAAAAACATGAGCGTTGTTAAAGTCACAAAAATGATCAAGCATATCTTCATCTTGGCCACCGTGAGTGACTGCTGCTTCTTTATATATCACAGGCCTTAGCCTCTCTTCATTCATCTTGCTTCATAGTAAGATTTATTAAAATTTTAGCATCATAGAATTAGATAGAATTCATAGAACTGTAGAATTATCCCCACTTACTAACAGCATCAGAACCAGAGTAAAGTCCCCATTTCTTTAAACCTTTCCCCAAAGTACCTAACACAAGCCAAATCCTGTAAGTACATTCTCATACCCTTTTAGTGAAATGCCCCAGGGTTCCCCATAATGTACATTTTCCCTAGCTGCAAGGAGTAATAAATCTAACTTGTTCATTTAGAGGTATGTTCTTGGTGCTGTTGACTGGAAAGAATTCACACCCGAAAACTTTGGCCTCTCTTTGTTTTTACTCTGTGTGAATTTTTGCTTCAATTAAGAATCAGCATCAAGCTTTTCTAGCTAGTTTCTTACTGGTCAAGGGCAACTTTTAGTTCCATATAGCCAGTTTTTGATCATTGACATTCGAATTTTATTTTTTTCTTTTTATTTTTTTAAAGATTTTATTTATTTATTTGAGAGAGAGAGAATGAGAGATAGAAAGCATGAGAGGGAAGAGGACCAGAGGGAGAAGCAGACTCCCTGCTGAGCTGGGAGCCCGATGTGGGACTCGATCCTGGGACTCCAGGATCATGACCTGAGCCGAAGGCAATCGCTCAACCAACTGAGCCACCCAGGTGTCTGACATTCGAATTTTAAAAAACTTGTAAGCTCTCATGTCTGGGTGTTCTACATTAAAAAAAAAAAAAAAGAATATCCCAAAGCAGCTTAATAAATCAGAGAAAGACTTTATTTCCAATGATTTATCAGCTTAATTAGAAGGCTTGAATTTAATTTTTCCTCCCACAGCTTTTAATAAAACATTGTTGGGTCATTGAGGGTGGGGGGCTGGCTTATATATAATATAGATACATACACACAAATGATATAGTATATAATATGTAATACTATACAATAAATCTTACGAAAAATATGTTTTGCATTTTCTATTGTAAATCAGCTATAATTTTTACTCTGTTCACAGGAAAATAAACATTGACCCTGTGAATGGAAATTTAAAGCAGTGATAAAGAAGTTCCTATTTATGATTTCTCAGTGTTGCTGCTTTTGAGCAAGGTTTAGGTGCTCCTAAAGGACTAGCAACTGCAGAATAGCCACTAGGGTGTTGACTACAATTAGGATGACTGTTGAATCTTGCTACTTTTTTTTTTTTTAATTAAAACTAGGTGGCTTTGTTAAATCTCTTAAGGCTAGTTATGGATTAAAATTCATGTGCTTCTCTTTATGCTACAAATCCTACTTTTTTGTTGTTGTTATTGTGAAATATCTTAGGAACAAAGAAGTGAGCATGTTCTTTCATCTATTTGTTCTGATGATAGGATTCAGTGTAATTGAACCTTTTACTGCATAAGCCTTTATTTTTGATTGTGCTTGCTCCACTCTGAAAAATATTTAATTCCTCTCCACTTGTCTAAGTTTAGTGGAATGGAAATGCATAAAGATGTGTTTTATTCTCTTTAGAAGAGAATACTCATTGCCTAAGCATTTTATTAGTCTAGCTTAATAGGGAGGTGGGATGAATCACTGATTATACTTAGGATTGAAGCTCCCAAATTAATATGTATTTGTTTTAGCTACTGAATGAGATTTTTTAGGGTGTCATTAGATATTAGTGAGTTTTCCATTAAAATTTCTCAACAAGTAGTTAATGCATTTAAAGATAATATCAGGTGGTTTTGTGGGTTGAAACATAGTATGATTTTTTTGTGCATTTTCTGGATTTTTGTTCTGAGGTTATATGTGTTCACAAAATTATTAATATTAATTCACAGGCACTGGAATTAAATTTTGTTTAAAGGATAAACATTGGACTATAATCATAAGTACCAATGTATACTTAATTTCTTATTTAGACAAGAGAAGGAATAATGGACATTAGCTGTCATTTTAACCTGTTTGGCCAATGGATTTTTCCCAAGACTGAATAACTTAGATTGTTGTCCAGAAAATTTGCTTTACAGGTGGGGGCGCTTGGAAGTTTGTTTCCAGATAATATGTTGATAGGTAAGCTAGCACATCATTTTAGATTCTTATCGGGAGAATTGAGTTAAATTGAATTGTTACATATGAACTGGGAAATAATAGAAAAACAGAACACAGAAACATCAAATAGTATAATGGTATTAGGCTTGGTTTCTTGTGATAAACCTTAAAACCAGATAGAAGTCGATTTCTTTCTCATGGTGTGAAATCTGAAGGTAGCTCCAGGCAGGGCAGCTCCACAGTGATCAGGAATCCAAGCTCCTGTCATGTTGCTCTGTCACTTTTAACCTTCCACGTCACAGTCCTTCCTGGAAAGGGACAAGGAGAAAGAAGGAAAGGCTCTCTCTCTCTCTCTCTCTCTTTTTTTTAAGAGACTTTATTTATTTGAGAGAGAGAGACAGATAGTGACAGAGATAGTGAGAGAGAGCACAAGTGGGGAGGAGAGGGACTGAGCAGGGAGCCTGACGTGGGGCTCGATCCCAGGACCCTGGGATCATAACCTGAGCCGAAGGCAGATGCTTAACCAACGAAGCCACCCAGGTGCCCCAAAAAGGCTATCTCTTAAAGAGATTTTTAGGAAGCTACAGTACAACTTTTGTTTTTATGTTTTTGGCAAGAGCATAGTCCATGTCCACATGCAACTGCAAGGCAAGCTGGGAATGTAGTGTTTTTTTCCTCTGGGTTGCCTTGTCCATAGTTAGAAATTGGGAATTATTTTACTAAGGAAGAAGGTGAAAACAGACACTGGGCTAGCAACTGGCAGCTTGTTACATATAAATAAAGCAGTGTCCTGAATGTTAGGGATCCTCTAATTGACTGCCTCCGGCCTGTTAACCTTTACTGGGCCCCAGGCTCTTTGATGATGCTGATAAAAGTTACAGACTTGTTCCCTAGAAAAAGGTACCTGCGGACACATGCATGGAATTTTGTAGGACTGTTGTCTCTGGAACCCATCCATTAAGCCGAGTAGGTTGTTTATGGACCATTGTTAAGATTTTTTATTAATGAAAGATGACTATTTTCTAAGAATGTAAGATGACTATTTTCTAAGAATGTTCCACTGTTAAGACTATTCTTTTTGAAAATTTTTCTAAATTTCCACCATTCACTCTTACAGTTAGGTATGAGTTAATTAGCATGCTGTGTATGCTAGGCACTGTAATGACACTTGAACATTCAAAGGCATCATGATTATTGTTAACTATGTGCTTGTCATGGAACTGGGATTCTTAAGTACATTGTTCATTTTCTCTATTTTACAAATGAAGAAATAACCTAAGATTTCATAGCTAGTGAATGATAGAGCTAGGATTTACACCAGGTCTAACTCTAAAACCATTTCTTTTAGTTTTCATGAAGTAGATACTTCACCATAAGCATGAGACACATTGAGCTGAGAGTTTTTAGTGGTTCAGTTTCAAATTCTTGTTCTGGGTTATATAACTAGGAATCTCTTTGTGCCTCAGGTTTCTGTTGACATTTTGCAAAGCCACTTAAAATGTTTATGGGTTGATGCTCCTCTTTTGATTTTGTATTTTTGAAGCCTGGATTGTACTACATGGCATGTGACAAATGCCAACCAGGAATCTGATCTAAGAGGAATACAAAATGATCTATTTTAAAATTTCTTATCAGCATTCAAATTGTATATAGGATTAAAAAAATTCTATGAAAACCACCTTTCGATCACCTTGTAAATCAGAGCTCGCTGGTGCGGTGCACACCGTCTTTTTTCTCACATGCATGCTGTCACGTACGCTGACAGCGGCACATGTGGAGTTTGGCTTCAAAGCTTTTTTGCTTCAAGCTGAGGTTTTTGACCCCACTGATATACAGATGTTCTCATAATTTCCTCTCTTCAGCTCCTTTATAAATCAAAAAGAGTGGGAAAGGGAAAATTATATGAGTAATTACAGTATTAAATTACTATGGAAAACCATTTGAGTTCTTTAGAATTCTCTTTTTAGCTTGAGTTTCAAATCACCAGCTTCTTAAATGTTAATGTTTCTTACACAGACAGGCCTTTAAGTAGGGCTGCATCATTGATTTATCAGTTCACACCTCTGTCTCTTGTTGTATCAGAAACACTGTTGTTTTTTGGGGGGGAGATTACACTGATTCCGATAGTGAAGACTTGACTTTAGAGGACTGTGTAGTAAGGCAGTGATCGGCCTGCTGCTGCTTTCTGAGCTGTCAACGTAAACTCCCATAAACCTTCCTTCCTTCCTTAAGTCTTGGTTCTTATTTGATTCTAGGACGATTTGATGAAACTGTTATTGAAGAGAGAAGACAGTGTGCTGAAGATTTGCTGCAGTTCTCTGCCAATATCCCTGCTCTTTATAACAGTAAACAACTTGAAGATTTTTTCAAGGTTTGATAGTCTTTCTGAACTATTTTGTACTTCATTAAATATATTTTGTTTTCAAATTTGTAGTAAGGTGGGATTCAAGTTGTTTTATTTTTTTAACAGAAAATGTTATTTACTGTTGAATTTCATTATTCACTAAAATAAGTAGAAGTTTAGTTGCTAAACAACGTCTTTGACATATCTTCTGTTTTTAGTGCAGAAATGTATAAGATTTTTGATTCATACTTTTTAAAAAATTGATGCAAAAGGCTTAGGATTATCTTGTTCACTCCATCATAATTGAAGTACATTAGAAAAAATTTAAGTATCATGAAATTTTAGTTGTTGCCTTCACTTTTTGAGGTGTGTTTTAGTGTTATACTTTTTGGGATAGAAACCACTCTAAGTTCATATTCACTTTGTTATAATTGTGCTAATTTGTGTAAGAGATAGAGCAAAAATAATCACTATATAATTTTAGAGAGATAGGCTAGTACAAATTATGTGACTAGAATCATTGGATATTAATGTTTTCTGTTCCTTTTTTTTTTTTTAAGATTTTTATTTATTTGAAAGAGAGAGACACAGTGAGAGAGGGAACACAAGCAGGGGGAGTGAGAGGGAGAAGTAGGCTTTCCGCAGAGCAGGGAGCCCGATGTGGGGCTTGATCCCAGGACCCTGGGATCATGACCTGAGCCGAAGGGAGATGCTTAACAACTGAGCCACCCAGGCGCCCCATGTTTTCTGTTTCTTGACATGAAATGTTTTCATTCTGAGCTCTTTATCATTTTATTTTATTTTTAATATTTATTTATTTATTTAAAGAGAGAGTGCCAGCAGGGGTGGGGGGGAGCAGAGGGAGAGAGAGAGAGAGAGAATCCCAAGCCGACTCCACACCCAGCATGGAGCTTGACGCAGGGCTCCATCTCATGACTCTGAGATCATGACCTAGGCTGAAATCAAGAATTGGACACTTAACCAACTGAGCCACCCAGGTGCCCCAGAGTTCTTTATTGTTTTAAATAATAATTTCCTAATTTATTTTGTATTGAGCTTGTGCAGGTTGTTAGTTGGTATCAGTGTCTTTATTGACCACAATTTTCCTATTGCCTTTAGACTTCTAGAAAAAAGCTAGGCGATTGTGCCATACTTCCTTTCTTTAAACTACTCATTTGTATAAATGTAATTGTTAGAACACATGAAGTATATGAATAGTATATGAATATTGGGATTTTTAATTTTCCTGATGCCAGTGGATCTACAAAAGGAAATTATTTTTTATGACTTATTTTAACTTACTGAAGAAAGTTGATCTTTTGAAAGATATTATAAATTTATGACTTTACACTAATAGAAATGAAAATAATAATAGGAAAGTTTGTAGTACCAGTAAGATTTCTAATAATTGACTTCATCGCTTAATTTTTCATTTTTGTGTAAACCAGGCTGAGATGATGAATGTGGCTCTGCTTATGGCATACTGCAGATCTTTAGGATAAAAGGTCAAATCAAGTTGATACAGTATTTGTTCTTTGCTATTCTTGGTTTACAGCTCTATGTGGCAAGCAGTCTATGCTTATAGAAAAAAAGGCAGCATTAGGGGTGCCTGGGTGTCTCAGTTGGTTAAGCATACCAACTAACAACCTGCACATGTGTACAGGGTGGGTGGGAGGGGCAGAGGGAGAGGGAGAGACAGTTCTAAGCAGACAGTGCACTGGAATGAGGAACCTGACATGGGGCTCGATCTGACGACCCTGAGATCACTATCTGAGCCAAAACCAAGAATCCAATGCTGAGTGTGCCACCCAGGCGCCCCCAACTTTGAACAATTTAAATATGTTACCTGTTATGTATGTATATATGTATGTATTTTATCATGTATCAGTATTCTATTCCTTTATGTTGCTGAATAGTATTCTCTTACATAGATTGTACTGCATGTTGTTTATCCATTGACAAAATGATGGACATTTGGATTGTTTTCAGTTTTTTGACCCTTTGTCCAGTACTGTTGCCAACAAATTTTTGTCTACAAATCTATGTGTAGATATATATTTTCATTTCTTTTGGGTAGATTCTGAGGAGTGGAATTGCTGGGTGTTATGGTAAGTTTATGTTTTTAAGAAACTGTTCTTTAAAGTAACTGTATTGTTTTACATTCCCCAGTAATGTATGAAGGCTCTGTTTCTTACACAATTTCACCAATTGTGTAAGAGTTTAATTTATAGCTGTTCTAGTATGTGTTTAGTGGTATCTCACTATAGTATTAATTAATTTCCATTTCCTAATGGCTAATGATGTTGAGCTTGTTTTCATGTGCCTATTCATATACTTTGGTGAAATGTTTGTTAAGATCTGTCCAGTTCTGGTTGGGTTGTCTTATTATTGAGTTGTAAGAGTTCTGAATATATTCTGGATACAAGTTATCCAGAATCCATATCCTTTATCACATATGTGTTTTGCAAATATTTTTCCCCCCATCTGTGGCTTGTCCATGTTCTTAATGGGGTCATTGGAAGTACAAAAGTTTTTATTTTATATTTTTAAAGATTTTATTTATTTATTTGACAGAGAGAGAGAGAGAGCAAGAGCAGGAACACAAGCAGGGAGAGTGGGAGTGGGAGAAGCAGGCTTCCCGCCAAGCAGGGAGCCCAGTGCGGGGCTCGATCCCAAGGACCCTGGGATCATGACCTGAGCTGAAGGCAGGGGCTTAACCAACTGAGCCACCCAGGTTCCCCAAAAGTTTTTAGTTTCGATGAAGTCTAATTTATCAATTTTTTCTTGTTTTTTTTTTTTTTCACTGTTTTCGTACTCTGTAATTATATTTCAAGTTCCTTCCAAAACAAGGCCCCAGGAACCCCCAGGTTCAAGTACGTCCCTGAGCTTGGTCCACTGCTGTCTTGTATTCATGCTTGGGTATTCGTTCACCAACTTTAAATCCCAAGATAGACGATGTGACACAGCAGGACTCCCTCTTCTGTGGCAGGAGTCCCCCGCTGACTTCAGAGGTGGTAGGGGCAGCCAATGTGGAAAACACACTGGAACTTTCCCTTGGAACTGGGCTGTGATGACAAGTGCTTGCCAGGAGCATCATCCTCTTTTCTTTGACCCTCTCTCTAGTTTCTGGGTTTAATTCAGCTGCCGAATGAGCTGATTGATGCGTTCACCTCGATAGCCAGGTAAGCCCACCTCCTTGAGGAAACCCACTCTATTCTTGGTAGCATGACGGGCCACTGAGAGATGGAAAGGACGTAAGAACGCAGAGATCTCCTGGAAATTCTTCCCCGGAAAGGCGATTTCATGAATGAGGTCTTCCAAGCAAATAACACCGTACTTCCCCAGGTGCTCCTCAATCACTGTGTTGTCCGTCAAAGGGATGGTTTTATTCTTGACCTTGGCTTGTCCACGTTTCAAGATGAGTTCCCGGACAGACCTCAGATTTGGAAATCCCCAGGTCACATAAGGTTCCACTACACGCAGCGTTTTTATGGTCTGGGGGGTCACTCTGAAAAAGACACCACTGAAAATCTTCTTCAGGCGAAGCCGTGCAATGGTCCTCTGCACCAGTGAACTCACCCCATTAATCCTTTGGATGCGGACAACAAAGGCCAAGGAATGTTTATCTGGCACTTCCAGGCCACGAGGTTTCACTTCTAGTCGTCTGAGGCGCACCCTGTCACGTTGCTGCCGCCAGGAGTCATGTAGAAACCACTCCAGTCGCTTAAACTTGAGCTGTTTTCCTTTCTTCTGCTCCCTCTTGTCCAAAAGTGCCTGCTTTGCTTGAGTGGCTTTAAGGGCCTGATAAACCTTCCTCTTTTTCAGGAGATTTTCTGGAACCAGTGGGATCTTTTTTCTTTGCTCTTCCTCCGCCATGTTTCCGAAGCTGCGCAATTTTTTCTTGTTTTGAATCATACTTTTTTTTTGGTCATATCCAAGAACTCTTAGATTAAAAGTCTCCTGTGTTCTTTTCTACAAGTTTTGGTCTTACATTTAGGTCTATGATCCATAGTTAATTTTTGTATACAGTGTGAAGTAGCAGCCTAAATTCATCTTTTGGCACATGAATATCCAATAGTCCCAGCACTATTTGTTGAAAAGGCCGTCTTTTCCACCATTGAATTACTTTGGCATTGTTGCTGAAAATGAATTGAATGTAAATGTAATGGTTTATTTTTTGACTTTTGATGTGTTTTATTGATCTTTGTGCCTGTTCTTATAACAGCACTGTATTTTCTTGATTATTTTAGCTTTATAATAAGTTTTGAAATCAGATAGTGTAAGTTGTCCCATTTAGTCATCCTTTTTCAGAATTGTTATGGCAATTTTGAGTCCTTTGAATTTCCATAAAAATTTTTAGCATCAGCTTGTCCATATAAACAAAAAATTCTGATGGAATTTTGATTGGAAATGTATTAAATCTGTAGTTCAATTTGGGAAAAATTGTTTCTTAACAATATTGTCTTTCAATCTATGAACATGAAATGACTCTCCATTTATTTAATTAGTCTCAGCAGTGTTTTGCAATTTTCATTGTATAAGTTTGGCACTTCTTTTGTTAAAATTATTCTGTGCATTTTATTCTTTTGATGGCTTTGTGAACAGAATTGTGTTCTTTCTCTTAGCATTATGTTTTAAAGGTTTAATCCATGTTGTAGCATGTAGCAATACTTCATTCTTTTTGTGGCTGTATAGTATTCCTTTGTATGGATCCATGGATATACTGCATTTTGTTTATCCATTCATCAGTTGAGCACATTTGGGTTGTCTCTCCCTTTTGGCTATTACTAATGATGCTGTTATAAATATTGGCATATAAGTTTTTCGTGTGGACCTATCTTTTCATTTCTCTTAGGTATGTATCTAATATTAGAATTGGTCTGGGAAGATTTCAAATCTTAATTCAGTTTATTTACTTGTTACAGGTTTATTATGATATTCTCTTTCTTCTTGAATCAGCTTTGGTATTTTGTTCCTTCCCAGGAGTTTTCATCTAAATTGTATAATTTGTTAGCATAAATTATTCATAGTATTTCCTTATAATGTCTTTGATTTCTATAGGGATGGTAGTGATGTCCTTTCTTCCATTCTTGATTTTGGTAATTTGTATGTATCGTGTTTATTTTTTTTCTTGGTCAATCTAGCTAAAAGTTTGATAACTGTTGATTTTCTCAAAAGACTAACCTTGTTGGGGTGCTTGGGTGGCTCAGTCGGTTTAGCGTCTGACTTTGGCCCAGATCATGATCTCAGGGTCCTGGGATAGAGCCCCACATCAGGCTCCATTGCGCAGGGGGGAGTCTGCTTATTCATCTATCCCTGCTCGTTCTCTCTTTCTCTGTGTCAAGTAAATCTTAAAAAAAGATGACTAACCTGGTTTTGTTGATTTTTCTGTATTTCCTGTTTCATTTTTCTATTTCATTTTATTGATTTCTACTCTAAACTTTATTTCCTTCCTTTTGCTTGCTCTGGATTTGCTTTGCTGTTTATCTAGTTCTTTAATTCCTTAAAGTGGAAGCTTGGATTACTGATTTGAGATATTTCTTCTTATCTAACATAGGCATTTACAACTATAAATTTTCCTTTTAGCACTGCTTGAACCTCATCCTATAACTTTTTAGGCTTTGTTTCCATTTTTATTCAGTTCAGTGCATTTTTTTATTTCTTTTGTGATTTTTCTGTTGACCCATTGGTTATTTAGGAAAAATGTTGTTTAATTTCCAAATATTTGTTGATTTCCTAAAGTTTCTTTTATTGTTGATTTCTAGTTTTTTTGTGGTCATGGTCAGAAAACATGTGTTATATGATTTCAATTCTTTTAAAGTTATTGAGACCTGATCTCATATTTCTTAGCATATGACCTGTCCTGGAGAATATTCCATGTGTGCTTGAAAGGAATATATATTCTGTTGTCAGGTGGAATTTTATGTAAATTTTAGTTCAAGTTAGTTGTTAGTGATGTTTAAGTCTTCTGTATCTTTGCTGCTTTTCTGTTTAGTTCCGTCAGTTATTGAGAGGGAGGTATTGAAGCCTCCAGTTATTATTGTTGAATTTTCTATTTGTCCTTTCAGTTGTTAATGTTTATTTATTTTGGGGCTCTGTTGTCATGTGCATGTATATATATAGTGGGTATAGCTTCCTGATAAGTTGATTTTCTTAGCCTTATGAATTGGCCCTCCTTGACCTGAGTAGTATTTATTGTCTTAATTGGCCCTCCTTGACCTGAGTAGTATTTATTGTCTTAATGTCTATTTTGTATGATTTTAATATAGACCACTATTTAATAAAGAACACTCTAGGTCTCTTTTTGCATGGAACCTTTCTTTTCATTTTTTTTTTCTCATCGGTGGAGGGGCAGCAAAGCAAGGCTTATTGAGAGATAGCAAAGTGATAGCACAAAGCTCCCAAGGAGGGAGAGGACCTGAGAGGGTTGCTGCTTTCTTTTCAGTCTTTTGCTTTCAACCTATTAGTGTTATTGAATCTAAAGGGTATCTCTTACATGCACTATATAGTTTGATCTTTTTTTTTTGTCCAGTCTCAAAATTACTGTCATTGATTGGCATATTTGGTTCTTTTATATTTAAATGTACCATTTTGTTATATGTTATATATTTCATGTATTTTTTGTTCTTTTGTTTCTCCTTTATGTCATCTTTTGTGTTAAATATTTTTTATTGTACTATTTAAATTTCCCTTTTATTTTTTTAATATATGTATATATGTATATTTTAAAGATTTATTTATTTTAGAGAGAGCACTTGAGAGAGTGAGCGAGCCAGGAGTGGGGGGAGGGGCCGAGGGAGAGGGAGAGAAAGAACTTCAAGCAGACTCCCTGCTTAGGGCAAAGCCTGATGCAGGGCTGGATCTCACCACCCTGAGCTCATGAGCTGAGCCGAAATCAGGAGTTGGATACTTAACTGAGTGAGCCACCCAGGTATTCCTTAAGTTATATTCTTAATGGTTGCTCTAGGGATTAAAATAATGCATCTTAATTTATGACACTTTACTTGAGATTAATATTAACTTAATTCCAGTAAAATATAGAAAGTTTGCTCCATAAAGCTCTATTCACTCCTTTTTTGTGTTATCATATGTATATCTCAAATGTATTATAAACTCAACAATATAGTGTTAACGATTTGATGTCTTTTCAAGTTAAGGAGAATAAAAGAGAAGAACATATATTTATATAGTCTTTTCTATTTACCCTCGTATTTACCTTTTTTTGGTGTTCTTTATCTGTTCAGGTGGATTTGAATTACCGTATGTTGTCAGCTTGAAGGATTTCCTGTAGTTTCTTTTTGTGTGTGTGTAAGGCGGGTTTACTAGCAATAGATTTTCTTGGTCTTTGGAAGTGTTTTTGTTTGCCCTTCATTTTTATTTTATTTAATTAATTAATTTATTTTTTGAGATTTTATTTATTTCACAGGGAGAGACAGCGAGAGAGGGAACACAAGCAGGGGGAGTGGGAGGGGGAGAAGCAGCCTTCCCGCTGAGCAGGGAGCCCGATGTGGGGCTCGATCCCAGGACCCCGGGATCATGACCTGAGCCGAAGGCAAACACTGAACGACTTGAGCCACCCAGGTGCCCCTTTTTTTAAAGAATAGTTTTTCTGGATATGTAGAATTATTGATTAACTCTTTCTTTTAGCATTTTGAATTTATCATTTCAGTGCCTTTTGATTTTCATTGTTCTTTATGAGAAGTTGTTAACTTTTACTGTAGTTCTGGTATAGAAGTCCTTTTCTGTTGCTGCTTTCAGAATTTAGCCTTTGTCTTTTAGTAGTGTGACTCAAGGTGTAGATCTCTTTCTGTTTATCCACTTGGAGTTTAATTTATCTTCTTGTATTGGTAGATTATTATTTTTCATCAAAGTTTGAAAGTTTTCTGCTGCATCTTTTCAGATATTTTTTTCAGCTTTTTCCCTCTCATGTCTGGTACATATTAGTTGGTATACTTGGTATTATCCTTATAGCTCTTTGATTCTCTTTATGGTTATTAGGTCTTTTTTTCCTATGATTTTCGTTTTGGGTAGTTGCTATTGATCTTTAAGTTCATTTATTATTCATCGTTCTCATCTGTTAAATTTTGTTACTATGCTTTTCAACTTATGATTTCCATTGGTTCTGTTTTTAAAATCGAGGTTCACACGACACAAAATTCACCATTTTAAAGTATAAAGTTTAGTAGTATTTAGTATATTCACAGGGCTATGCCACCATTATCATTGTCTAATTCCAGAACATTTTTATCACCCCATAAAGAAATCTTGTGCCCATTAGCACTTACTCTTACTTCCCCACTTGCCCTAACTCCTAGCAACCCCTGATCTATTTTCTGTCTTGATGGATTTGCTTATTCTGGACATGACACGAATGGAATCATACAATATGTGGCCTTTTGCATCTGGCTTCTTTCACCTAGCTTAATGTTTTCAAGGTTCATCCATGTTGTAGCATGTGTCAGTGCTTCATTCCTTTTTATGGCTAAGTAATGTTCCATTAGGTGGATATGAATATGCCACATTTTGTTTATCTATGAATCAGTTGACAGACATTTGAATTATCTCCACTTTTGGCTCTTACGAATAGTGTTTCATTTGATTCTTTTTTATAATTTGTATTTATTTATATTTGCTCTTTCATGAGTCATAGACATCATACTTTAAAAAATTCTTTAATCACGACTTCCTTCAATTATTTAACATATTTATAAATAGCTGCTTTGAAGTCTTGGCCTTTTAAGTCCAGTATCTTTGCCCCCTCAGAGTTAGTGCCTATTGATTGCTTCCCTTTCCCATCCGCCATGTATGGAGCACACAGTTTCTTATTTCTTTGTATGTCTCATGATTTTTTTTGTTGAAAACTAGAAGTTTTGGATAGTATAGCATTTCGGAGTTCTAATTTTTGCCCTGAGCGTTGTTAGTATTGTTTTGTTAGTGTGTTTAGTAGAGTGTCTGTACTGAATCTGTAGAGTCTATTTAATGGGCAGTGATTGCTGATATCTCTGCTCAATTTTTAATTTTTATTGTATTTTTAAACCTGACTACCTAGGGATTAGTCCTGTATCAGCCTAGGTTAGTCGTCAGCCAGTGATTGGTCTTTGCTTGCATTTAAACACTTTGTTCCATTATATGCTTCTTCCACATGCTGATGATTCTTGGTGTATTTTCAAAATTCAAGCAGTTTTTAAGTTTGCCCTGGCTTTTGCTTTCCTCTAGGATCTCTTGGATTTCCTGTGTGTGTGTGCATCATCATGGTTTGCCAGGGATTTGTAGATAGCTTGATTTCTCTCTAGTCTCTCCTGCATGGATGGGTAGAGAGCATATTAAGAACCCATATGGCTGTGTATTTTCTGTATCTCCCTGCGAAATGTCTGGCTGATATGCTGGTCCTTTGCTTGCCACAACTTCGTGTTTGCTGAGCCACTGTGTGTTGGCACTGGGATCGCTACTATTACTGAAAGTACTGTTTGGGGTGGACTTTTTCTGTGCTTCAGTCCAAATCATGCCAGCCTCCTCTGCAAGTGAATCTGCTGAATTTCAAAGCTTGCCTTGCCCTTGTATAGTTACCATGGCAACCCAGCTGGGAGGTGGGAGTAACCCCAGGCAAGAATGCCACAGACTCCCACAGTTCTTACCTGTGGTTTTTATGGTAACCACTTCTTCATTTGTTTTATGTTTTTGGTCAATTTCCAGAGCCCTCAAATGGTCCCTGACAGTTTTCTCTAGTTATTGCCTTTTGGGGAGAGCATTTGCTAATTTACTTATTCCATCATACCTGAACTCCTTTCACCCTCCAGACTGACATTTCAATAACAAAAAACTTTGAGATGCTGTGTAATAAGAGTTTCTGTCTACTGCGTAGTGAAGAACACCAAATGGTTCATATTTTTGGTCTAGAGATCAAAATGATCAAAATAGCAATTAATAGAGATTAAAATAGAATTGTGGCATATTTTTCCACTACTTCCCTCGAGTTCCTATGGAACAGTTTTTATTATTTTGTTTAATTAAAGATTTAGTCTGTATTATTTTGTATAATATCATTTGTTAAATTAGGTAAATAAAGGGCGCCTGGGTGGCTCAGTTGTTAAGCGTCTGCCTTCGGCTCAGGTCATGATCCCAGGGTCCTGGGATCGAGCCCCGCCTTGGGCTCCCTGCTCAGCGGGAAGGCTGCTTCTCCCTCTCCCACTCCCCCTGCTTGTGTTCCCTCTCTCGCTGTGTCTCTCTCTGTGAAATAAATAAATAAAATCTTAAAAAAAAAGTAAATAAAATTTCTCTGCGATTCTGAGCTAAGACATTTTTTGCATTCTTTAGTATTTGTTTTTATTTTATCTTGTAAACAGATCTTACATCAGCTAATATTATTAACAAATAAACATTTATTGGATGCTTATGTTGTTCTAAATACTCTATATGTATGAAATCTGTTAATCCTAACTTACTGAGTTATAGATAATATTTCCATTTCATAGATAGGTAACTTAAAGTCACACACCTCATGGTTGAAGAGGTAGTTAATAGTTGAAAGGCACTTTCTGTTAAGTGAGATTATAAATAAAATCAGATTTGTCTATTAAAATTCTCAAGAATATTTGCATTTTTTCTTAAGATTTGGTTTGGATGGCTTAGTCTGAAATAGATACTCTTCTTTTTTAGAGAAAAATTCAAATATAAACTTTGATTTGAATATTTTAATAAACAAATAGAACAAAGTAGGATAGATTCTTGCCTCTAAAGAGAATAATTGTGGGTGGCTCAGATGGTTAAGTGACTGCCTTCCTGCTCAGGTCCTGATCCTGAGGTCCTGGGATCAAGTTCTGCATCAGACTCCTTGCTCAGTGGGGAGCCTCTGTCTCCTTCTGCCTGCCACTCCCCCTGCTTGTGCACATTCTCTCTCTCTCTGATTAAAAAAAATAATAATAAAGAGAATAATTGTTTTAAAGTTTCAGTTCACTTAACACTCTGGGAAGTAAAAGTTGGTAATTTGAGAGGGACCATTTAAAATTTCTCTTTCTTGGGCGCCTGGGTGGCTCAGATGGTTAAGCATCTGCCTTCGGCTCAGGTCACGATCCCAGGGTCCTGGGATCAAGTCCCGCGTTGGGCTCCCTGCTCCTTGGGAACCTGCTTCTCCTTCTGCCTCTCTCTCTCTGTCTCTCATGAATAAATAAATAAAATCTTTTAAAAAAATTTCTCTTTCTTAAAGATAAGTGGACAGGGAGACGTTTTGATTATGTAAAGACAGTTGTTGAGTTCTTTGTGCTAAAGGAGAGAGGAAATAGGGGTCTTACGTTTCTCTTGTGTTTTGCTATCCTGGTATTGTGTTTGGAGGCATGGAACTATTGGTGGAGGAAGGTAGAAGGAAAGATGTTAAGGAGCAGAAGAGCTATTCTTTTAGTTATAATTATTTAAGGATTATAAGCCCTTATGTCGATGATTGGAGCAGTCCATGAACCCACAGCACAAAATCACACCACCACCACTTACCTGATGAGTACCATTCTCTAGTTGCACATAGAGTAAGAGAAAACAGCCTTTTGGGGGTTGAATTTGCAAACCTAAATATAGAATTAAAATAATGGTCACATGGAGAAATCAATTTTATATTTATTAAAAATAATACAAATATCTTAAATTTGGTTAGTTTTACATTATTATATCTAAGTGTTTTTCAGATTTAAGGTACTTCTGGAATCACTGAGGTTCTGTGTGATATATTGTAGTTTTTAATTTGATAAAATTAAATGACTTCTTATTTATTTATTTATTTATTTATTTATTTATTTATTTATTTATTTGACAGAGAGAAACACAGCGAGAGAGGGAACACAAGCAGGGGGAGTGGGAGAGGGAGAAGCAGGCTTCCCGCCGAGCGGGGAGCCCGATGTGGGGCTCCATCCCAGGACCCTGGGATCATGACCTGAGCTGAAGGCAGCGGTTGAACCAACTGAGCCACCCAGGCGCCCCAAAATTAAATGACTTCTAATGGAGTCCCTTCATTTATCACTAATTAGAATGACCAGTCACTAAGGATACTAAGCAATGGTCTTTAGTTGGTGGGTGGTTTTTTTTTTCCTTGCATTTTTTAAATGAGTATTTTTGATAGATATTTTTAAAAAATATGCTTTTATAAGAAGCCACATGATATTATAAACATAATATTCCTTTTGAATGTTAATAGGCTAAAAATAGATTTTAATAATAGATTACTTTTTAGAGCAGTTTAGTTTACAGAAAAACTATGCAGAAGTATAGTGCTTTCAGGGGCACCTGGGTGGCACAGTTGGTTAAACTTCTAACTCATGATTGCAGCTCAGGTCATGATCTCAGGGTCATGAGATCGAGCCCCATGTCGGGCTCTGCGCTCAGTGCAGAGTCTTCTTAAGTTTCTCTCTCCCTCTGCCCCTGCCCCCTGTATGTATGTGCATGTGCGCTCTCTCTCTCTCCTTTCTTAAATAAATAAATCTTAAAAAATAAAAAAAAGGAGGATATAGTGTCTTCCTGTATATCCCCTTTTCCCTTCACAGAGATTCCCCCTATTATTAACACCTTGCATTGGTGTGGTATGTTTGTTACAATTGATGAATCAATACTGATATTCCTATTGATTTTTTTAAAAGCAATTATTATCTAGTTTAACAGATGCAGTTTCTGTAATCCTTATACATACTCAGTTGAGTAACTATTGTTCATTTATTATTCATTTTTAAAATACTGTTATTAACAGTGAAACACAATTACTCTCCTCTTTTTAGGGTGGAATAATTAATGATGGTTCTGAATTGATTGGTCCTGCTGAAGCTTATTCGGATTCCCTCGTTGATAGCTTTCCTGAGTGTAGTACAGAAGGTAGGACATTTTGAATTTTTTTCATTTCATGGTTTTGATTGCAGACTATAAATCATATCTGAATTGTGAAAGAATAGATGGCTATAGGAATTTGAGAGTATTTCACCAATTCTAAGATACTTTTTTCCTTAACATTTTAGTATCACTGATGTTGGGTACATGATACTGGGTCGATGATATCTTACATTTACTTGACAGCTTTTTTTCTTTCTTAGTGTGATATATAAAATGATTTATCCTACAATTAATGGCATATTAGATTTGATGGAATGTGGTATAATGAATGTTCAGAATTCGTATTGTCTAGCGTTAAGAATATTTTGCTAAAGTTTAGCAGCATCTGACGTTTAGACAATTAATTTCAAGACTGGCTTTAAAAGTTTAGTCATGTTCCCAGAAAGAATAAACCTGGGGCAGTTTTAATGTTTTTAGTATGTTTTATAATAATACGAGTCTAAACCAAAGCAGTCTTTGAAATTTTAATCACTTTAATTTAAGAATGCTTAATCTCTTGTTTTATTCCTATGTTAAGCCATCCTTGAATTTTTATGAAGATTTAAAATACATACATTTTTGTCTTTAAATTTCCTTAGCTAGTTTTCTTCCAGGGAAGATTTTGGAATTAAGAAAAGGAGATTTGGGGACAGGGAGGGAAGGTCTTTAAAAATAGATAATTAGATTTGTTTGAGGAGGCTTAGGTTTGTTTTATATAAAAGTAAAATCATAGACTAGATATTTCTTGATCTCTTTCATGGATAACAGTTTATGGTAGAGGAGGATGCTGAATATGGGAGGTAGCCATAATCTCATTTCAGTGATCTTTTAATAGGGACATGTACTGATGTCATATATCAACAGACTCATTGATATAGATTTATTGCAGTAAATTCCCATCTTAATTTGGTAGGAGCCGCAAGTTCCCATCCATTGTGTAGGCTGAAGCATTTAAAATTTGTTTTTCAAGTGCCTTGTTAGTGCAGTAGGTAGCATATCAGCCTCGTAAAATTTGTTTTTCTTTTGTTGCCACCACATTAGCTCTTCTTGTTTTTCATAGTGGCTCCCATTGACTTAAAAACAAAGTCCATTCATTAGTGTTTTGTGTAATGTATGGGAACCTTAGACCCAGGGATTTCCATTAGGTCCTCAGTATCTTTGACTCTATACTGAATCAGCCAGGGTCATAGGAAAACACTGCTGACAGTAATTTTACTCTACAATCCAAATACCTGTTCTTTGTTAACCTGTTTTGATCTGCAGATCCTTGCCAAGCTTTGAAACATCTAGTCCCTGCTTGGGATCCCAATGTGATTCTGTTTTTAGAGCTGGTTTCCTTGGAAGGTAACCACCTGGGATAACCCGATCTGGCTGTTGCCTCAGAGATACTCTTTTCCTGAGAGAGAAGGAGAGGGTATCTTCTGCCTGTAGATGTGCTGATTTGGTGACATCCAGTAGTAAACAAATAGAAAGATTTGTAGGAGAGTGTTCAATGAGGAGTACAGTTCTTGGAGATGGTAGAATGTTTTTTAGCTTCTCTCCTTTTGTGTTTTGTTACAGGAATCTAAGGTTGCATGACTCGGGGATGGCTATATTTTTTTGATATCTATAATAAGCTTTTTTTTTACTAGTTGTGAGTCAGCTATGGTGGAAGATGTGTGTCTCAGGAACGTATTTTAGTGTAGGATCATCATGGATGAGAATGATACAGAGGCCTTTTGTCCTTTGTTATCATCTGGAAGAGAAGGGGCGGAGCATTATTATTAGGAATGTGTGTTTTTGGGATGGTGTTCTAAAATATGGGAAGCTGTTCAGGGTAAAAATGTGGCTGTGGTAAAAATGTGGTAAACAAAAAGGATATATTACCTAAAGCTAGGATGAGTTTGTAATTTATTGTCCTAAGTGGGACACAGACTTCTGAGAAGTAAAGAGGATGCTTTAAGAAGTACAGCGAGACCACACGCATACACCAGGACCGCCGCCCCCTGGCACACTGGGACGGATGGTGTGGGCCGCTCTACCTAAAGCAGTTGTTTCAGGGTTTATCTTTGAAGTTTCGAAAAGATGGGTTTTCTTTCTTTTTTTTAAGATTTTATTTATTTATTTGACAGAGAGAAAGAGCGCGCACACAAGCAGTAGGGAGTGGCAGGTAGAGGGAGAGGGAGAAGCAGACTCCCTGCTGAACAGGGAGCCCAATGCAGGGCTCCATCCCACCACCCTGGGATCATGACCTGAGCTAAAGGCAGGACACTTGACAGACTGAGCCACCCAGGCTCCCCGAAAAGATCAGTTTTCCTTGGAAAGATTTATCTTTTAGGAATATGCTTTTATGAGAGAAATTGGGGGCAACCTTTTTGTTAATAACCCCAGAAAAGACTTATACTACCGAAAAGTAATACTGGCATTTTATCCTTTCCATGCAGAGTTGTTCAGTTCTCCAACTGTATTACAATCTCTGGAACACGCTGTGATCCATGACGAATGCAAAATGTGGAACTAGAAAGGCTGTTCATGCTTATGTTTTTTTACCCCCTCCCTTTAAAAGCCTTTATGCCTGACTAATTAATCCTGCTGAAAGACACCTTGTTGACAAATACAGATCAGAGTGTCAGACAGCTTGCAAATTCATTGTTATATAAGAGGGGAAATGACTTTTAAATATCATGATTGTCTGGCATACTGGGTGGTGGAAGATATACTTTCCTACCAAAAGGTCCGCAAACCCCAGAGACAGCCAAGGGAGAGGGCTTCTCCTAGCAAAAGAGCAGGAGAGCTGGCAGCCGGCCAAGCCCCACAGGTATACAGTGAAATGGAGGGTTGTAGAGGGATTGTGGTGGCAAGTGCTTGTGGTTTGGATTTAGAGCCAAAATGTGAGGAGGTGATTCACTCCATAACAACTCCTCTGAGTGTAGTATTTTAAATAGTGTTTCAAAGGTGTATTCATTTTTCATACTTCTGATTTAGTTTGCCAGTGAAATGAGCCAGAGGGGCAAATCTTAATATATAGTCTGCTGTTTCAAGGTCCTTCAGTAGAGTAAGAATGACATGGCAGGTATATCACCTCTCAGAGAACAGATGTAGAGGCTAAGTGATCATTATTTTTATTAGTACCATAAAAAATGCAATCAACAGGTCTTAATTTACGTTGAAGGGAAGTTTTCTGAGGAAAACAAAGAGCTGGATTAATTTTTTTTAATTATCATTATTTGATAGTAATGGGATAGAGGAAACCCCTTTAAAGTTTCATAGAACCAATAATGTGGTGATTAACTGGTAAATATATTTTATCTAATAAGAAATTGATAATTATAAAATTATTCAGTAGGTTTTTAGATAAAAAGTTAATATTGTTTTATGGTTTTAAAATGAAATGTTGGTTACTCTATCTCCTTTGTCCAGAGAAATTAAACTGTATGTATTTTTAAAGATGAAAGAAGAGTGACTTGATTGTTAACATCTTATTTCCTTTTTAAACTTGCATCTTTTCATTTGATTAAACTTAGCTATGAAGTTAGTATGACATTTGTGGAAATCTGGCCAAAATGGTGCATTGGAATTGAGCTTCTTGGCATGTTTCTCTCATCTGTTGGCCAGTTTGAGGGGTGTAGGTTGCTTTACTGCCATGCTGGCCTTGATATTGGAGCCTTTGATGTTGGTAGACTCTCATCTGGTAACCTGTGTCATTTCCTCTTCTTGCAGTTATGGGAGGGACATCTTCCAGGTGTATGCACCAAATAAGAGAAAATAATTAGGTGATCATAACCACAAATACAAATTGAGAGATCAGCTTCTTAAATGTAGATCTTACGAGTGAATTTTCTTAAATGTCTCCTGGGGTAGGATCTTCTTCTTCCTTCTTCCTCCTCCTCCTCCTCCTCCTTCTTCTTCTTCTTCTTTTTTTTTTTTGGTGGTAAATTGTGGGTTAAGAGCTCCCTGGGGTTCAATTGTAGCTATTGTAGACATAAGAAAGGATCTATTAAGCTGTCTTGAATTCTATTTTAGAGTAAATGAGATGTACATTTGGAGACTAGCATCCATTGCTGGTCTATGTAAGGGATCTCTAAAATCACTTTCAGTTCAAAGATTTGTGTTTTTATTTGATGGCGGGGTGATAATTCTTTCCATTAAAGCATTGAAGATTAAAAAAAATAAAGCATGAAGATTAGAGTTAAACTGTATTAAATTGAATAATGTTGATTAGTTTTAAACTGTTAGGGGAGACTCATTGGAAGGGTGAATAGTTATTTAAGTTTGAAGAAAGTCTTCTGTGTCAGTGTACCATTTATTATTATTATATTTTTCTTTTTATTATTTGTGCTATTTTCATTTAGTTGATTTAAAGTCAGTGCTCTGAGGCAGGATCATTTTTAAAAAGGAATATTCTTCACTTGATTGGCTACTTAATAGCCTAAATCTGTTTTTCAAACTTAAAGTTTGCTTTAGAACTGCATAGAGGTGGTGTAAAATGACGAAATATGGAAAGCCTGATTAAAAGTAATTTAAAGTAGAATTTAGTGCAAATGTCCACTAGGTGGCACCAGGAGAACTCTAAATCTTGTTACTGGGATTATTCTAGGCCCTCCTGTATTATGAGAGTAGGTTTATTCACTTTGAAGTTCCTTTTTCTCTTAAGTGCTTATCTACTTAATGTTATTCATTGCCCTTTATTCGTTGAATTTTCTTTGGTGCGGGAGCTTAGAATAAATAGGGAAAAAAGAATAGATCATTATTCTCAAGAAAAACACAAATGAGAATGTGTCATTGTATGTGTGCATGTAAAACAAGTGATACATATTATAAATATTGACTCTTAAAAACCCTAGGGCTATTGAGGTTAATGTTAGCTATTAGGAGTTTAGGAGTTGGGTGGGGAAGATAAAAAAAATTCATGCTATGTCATGGGAGGTGTTTTAGAGTAAAAGGAACATTAAGAATGATATAGATAAATTCCTTATTCCCCAGTTAAAAATTGGAATTTCAGAGAAGTAAAGCCATGTGCCTAAGGCAGTCCAGGTATTCTAGGTAGGGTCAGCAGCAATTATAGAAGCATGTTTTGAAAGAAGAGATTTAATTTTATGGAAAAGGAGGCAGTGAGAATACATATTTGGTATAAAAAGCTCAGCGTGAGCTACTTGTGTGCTAATAGCAGGTTTGATTTGCAGAGAAGATTATGGAGAGTAGCAACATAAGAAGTTCATTAGGTAGAAAGGGAAGCCAACTCATAGATCTTTGTTGTTCATGGTAAGATAACAGTATTAGGGTTGTAATTTTGATTGATGTGTCGTTTTCCGAGGTTATTCAGTTTTTCACCAAATAATGCAGCGAATATACTGGTGCTCTTTTCAGAAATTTTCAAGGGTGAAGCAAAGACTTGTCTCCAGGACATTATAAAAATGTGAAACATCAAAGGAATGGTACTTTTTCGTAACAGTAGCTATTTCTAAATGATACGTTGGTAATCGAGTACGAGAGTCTTAATTAGTATCAAGTTTTAGATTTAGGTATTCGCCTAAAATCATATTAATAAGGGCTTGTTTCTTAATGGAGATTGATATGTATGTCTTCTATCTCAGGGTGACCTTTGTTCTGCTGGCTAGATATTTTGCTTTGTGTGTGAAGCATGAGTCATTGCTACTAGGAAAAGTAGAAATTCCCTTTCGTTGACTGAACCTCAGTGCTCAGTGAAAGCTATCAGCTAATAATAATGAGGCCATGTATTTTATATATAGTTGACCATGAGAGACCACCTGTTGTTCTAAAGGAAACTGATCTCTTTTTGCAGATGGTCTTCAAATACAGATTTCTGATAGTTTATAGTATAAAGATTTATTCTATAGCAACTCCACCTTTTCCCCTGGTGCCTGTCTTTCAGAGGTGGTGTCCTAGACAGATTTCACTAGACTGCCCTACTCTGAGCAGTTCAAAGCACAGAAGGTGAGGGTAGGTAGGTGAACTGGGATGCTATAGAAACCCCTCATGTCTGTAGCTGCTTTTTAACTGGTCACCTGGGGCCCTCTAATAGCCCTGAGACTTGAATCTCTGTGATATGAACCTGGAGGCAGAACGCTTTCATAGAACCTTTGACTCTTCCCCCTCCCATCTCTTCCCCAAAAGGCTGAGGTTTTTGTCTTGATGGTGTTGGTGAAGCATGTACCTTTTACTCTCATGATGGCTCTAGAGGGCCCCTTTAAACATGGATTGACTTCAGGTTGGTTTAACTTTTGACAAAGAGTCTCTGACTTGTCAATTGTTGCCCTGCCTTATCCACAATGTTCTTCCTACTCACCTAACTGAGAACCTCTTACTTGTTGGCTGCTCTCTGTACCTTATTAACTTTCTTTCTGGGTTTTAGAAGCTAGTTTCCACTTGATGTGATATTTATATGGAGCTTTATATAAAATAGGTTGAATGACAGGACCGTGATTTCAAGGAATTGAGCAAGCACTTTATTAAGTAGATGTATTAAGGATATAAGGCGAAAAGACTAGGTACTGAGTGTGTGTGTGTTAATGGTTTGTTGCTGTGGTGCTGAAAGGGGAGTGTTCTCGAGTTGGTTGGGGAATACTTCATTGAGAAGAAGGGGATTTAGAAATTGCTTAAATGCAGAAGGGAAAGATTTCAGAGAGTACTAGAGGACAACTAGTTGCAGTGTATGGTTGCGATACGATAGAGTTAGGCTTTTCAGATCTGGTAGGGTGCATCTTAAGAGGAGAATTAAAGGAAGAAGATAGGCAAGGAAGAAGTGTCAAGGGTTAGTCTGCCTCAAACGGATCTGTCTATAATCACTTCTGTCTTCTCTCCTAAGTTAGGAATTCTTGGCACTGGCTGCTGGATGATTCTTACGGGCCTATATTTCATAAATTATGTTTATATAACATAGATTTATTCACAAACAAATTCCCAGTTTTAGCCCTTGCTGCATCTCCTTTGATATCCGTCAGGTACCAAGGCTTAAGAGCTTGCCATTCACATAAAGGAATGTGGTAAGAGTCACCTGTATTCCCACCATACAGGGAAAATTGCTGTCAATGTTTAATACACTTCTCTAGCCTTTTTTCCCTGTGTTTTTGTTTTAAAACTAGAATTACAGTATATTATATACTGCTTTACAGTTTGTCGTTTTTGCATAATAGATAATGAACACTTTAGCATTAAGCATTTGCTTAACATAATTTTTAATAGCTGCATAATATTTTCTCAAAGGGATGTACCATAATCTCCAATTGTTAGGAATTTGTTATTTCCAAATTTTCACCAATTTTTGCGATGGATATTGTCATGTATAGATCTTTTGTCATATCTCTGATTGTTTTTGATATAAATTGCTGAATCAAAGATATAGGCATTTTTTGCATCTGATATGTATTGCCAGATTGTCCTCCAAAAAGGTTGAATCAGAAGTCTTTTTGCTTTCCTTTGCTTCTCATAGTTGGACTAGAAAAATTCCTTATCCTAACCTGCTAGTTTTTCTTTTGTTTGCTCACTTTGAAAGATTCTTCATTTAGAATTAGGTACAATTTGAAAAGGAAACAATTTGAATATTATTATTATTTCTTTGTTTCATTATCTGACCTTATTCCTAGGTATTTTGATGGTCTTACTCTTCTGATGTAATTTTATTTAATCATGATTTCCTTTGCTAACAAAATACGATTAGAAAGGTAAGAGAGGAAATAAGACTATGTCACTAGATTTTTGTGGTCAAAAGCCAAGAAACTGAGTACACATAATTTTACCCCTTTGCCCTTTGGTATTATTGTTCGTGTTAGAAAGGAAAATCAGGCAAAACATGAAACAGTACAATGTGATAGATGATGTGAAGGTTACAGTGACAAGACACCAGAGAGCAGGCAAAAGATCTATAGCAGCATTTCCTTTCTTTTATGATTAGCTGTATAAATCAGAACTTCTTTTTTAAACTTTGTCTATTTGTTTATTAATATCAATGGACTAGGTTATATAAGGCCCCCTTTAAGGAAATAAATGTGCATTGAAATATATAAAATATTTTTAGATCAATTAAAAAAATCTAAAGTTTGTATATTTCTCAGAAGAGTGGATAAATAATTTTATAGACTGCTATAAAAGATTTTGATTTTGAAGTGCTGTCTGTACAGTTGAAATGTCAGAGATTGAAAAGATTTCCAGTAGGTCCAGTGAATCTCATCTCAGATTGTGGATTTAATGAAGTCTTTTGCTTTTAGGGAACAAAGTGAGTTCTTTATGGGCATTCTAAGGATTTGAGAAAAACCCCTCAAGACAGGATATGTTGACAGCGTGCCAAAGTAGTGTCTGAAGCTGATTTGAAATTTGAGTTTAGCTGCCAGTAACATGTTTTTACCCTAACTTATTTTATTTGATATGAAGTAAGCAATTTGAGTCTATAATAAGGGTTGACAAACTGTGGCCTGTGGGCCAAATCCGACCTGCCACCTGTTTTTATATGACCTACTAGCTAAGAATGGTTTTTACATTTTAAATGGTTGACAGAATTCAAAAGAATATTATTTTGTGGCATGAGAAAATTATATGGAATTCAAATTTCAGCATCCATAAATAAAGTGTTACTGGAACACAACCGTTCTTATTCATTTACATATTATCTGTGGCTGCTTGTTTTTGTATTACAATAGCAGAGTTGATTAGTTGTGACATAGATCATGTGGCCCACAAAGCCTAAAATAGTCACTCTCTAGTCCTCAGAAGAAAAGTTTGCTGATCCCTGACCTAGAATTGTATACTCTAACCCTCCTTAAAGTTTGGCTTTATATATGATCCTGAGGAAATAATTTTCTTTTCAATATATTTTCTTTCCTAAGAAACTTGAGAGTCAGTATTCAGTGGTGATACAGATCACATAGTTGTTCCCAAACTTAATTTTTACATAGCTGTCAATCTTATTGTCAATCTTATTGAATGATAGAGAGCGGTGGCTCTCAGAGTATGGTCTTCAGATGCCTGGGTATTCCGGAGATCTTTTTAGGGGGTCCCCAAGGCAGAAACTGTTTTTATATAGTCTAGGAAATTGTTTGCCTTTTTCACTGTGTTGACATTTGCACTGATGATGCAAAAGCAATGGTAGGTAAAACTGTTGTGCCTGAGCATGAAGCAGGACAGGGAGCAGACTGTAACAGGAATCATTGCACATGCATTAATGCCAGTGCTAATGTTGCCTAAAAATGCCTTTGATAAAGCAGTAAAAACTATTAATTTTTATCAAATCTCAACCTTTGGGTACATGTCTTCTTGATATTCTGTGTGATAAAATGGAAGTATACATAAAACACTTCTGCATATTGAATTGCTATGGTTGTCTGGAGGAAAAGCACTTGTTTGAGCCATGAACTAGCTGCTTTTCTCTTGGGACATCATTTGTGCTTGAAAGAACCTCTGACAGACAAACTGTCATTATTCAGAAGGGTATTTGGCAAATATTTTTTCAAAAGCAAATGAAGTGAGCTGACACTTTAGGGAAAACAACTGACAGTATTTGTTGCCAATGATAAGATGTGAGTTTTCAGTTCCAAATTCGAATTTTGGAGAACTTGTTTTTTTGTTTTTGTTTTTGTTTTTAATCTTTACACCCAGCATGGGGTTCAAACTCAGGACCCTGAGATCAAGAGTCACAAGCTCTACCAACTGAACCAGCCAGATGCCTGAATTTTGGAGAACTCATATCTGCTTTGAGCTTGACAGTTTCCCAGTATCTAAAGAAAATATTCTGATGAGATTGATGATGATAGTAACAAATGTGATTTTGGAGGGGGATATTGTAATAATGAAATTTGTCAGTATTTGGAAGATCTATATAACTCAGGGAACCAGTACTTTCAAAATGTCCAGTGTGTGATGTTACAAACTCAGGCATGGATAAAAGAGCCATTCAGTGTGCAAGACAGACCGATGTATTTGAATGTGACAGAAACAGAAATTTCACTGGTAGGAATTTATATTCTACATGGCAACAAAGCTTTAAGAAACTACCACTTGTCAAGTTTTGGTGTAGTATCAAAAAATAATATCCATAAATATTCGAAAAGGCTACTAAAATATTCACCCCATTTTCATTACCTATCTATGTCAGATTTTCCTCAAATCTTTCAACCAAAACAACATGACAACAGATTGAGTGCAGGATCAGCTATGAGAATCTAGTCACCTCCTGTTAAAAAGATTTGTAAAAATTTGGAACAGTGTCACTTCTCTCACTCAATACTTTTTTGTTTTGGAGAATATAGTTTTTTTTTTTTTGAAAGATTTTATTTATTCATTTGAGAGAGAGAGAGAGAGTGAGAGCGCGGGAGCCGGCGGGGGGTAGAGGGAGAGGGAGAAGCAGGGTCCCCTGCTAAGCAGGGAGCCCGAAGTGGGGCTCTATCCCAGGACCCGGAGGTCACGACCTGAGCTGAAGGCAGATGCTTAACCAACTGAGCCACTGAGACACCCCAAGAATATAGTTATTTTTAATAAAAATTATGTTAACATGTAATGGGTTTTAGTGTTTAAAAACATTTTTAGTCTATTTAAATATTAAGATTGGTAAACATTTACAGGTATAATCCACAAAAACAAAAGTTTTTTGAGGCTCTCAATTATTTTAAGAATGTAAAGGGAGATCCTAAGACCTCATGCTCATTTACCATGAAGTCAGTTCTATGAAATGTGAGAAAGAATTTTCATTGCTGATTATTTCAGTACCACCTGTTCATTCATTTTCTGTCAGAAAACTAAGAGGCGAATATATACCAAAGCTCTCTCCAAAAGCTTGTGGAAGGGATTGAAACAAAGGTATCTAAAAATTTAGTCCTTTAAAAAAAAAAACACAACTAAATGGCATACATTTTCCAGATATGGATGATTATCTAAAAGCACACCTCTGTGAAGGTACGTTGTATGATAATTAAATAATGATTATATAATTGCTATAATAGTTGTAATTGAATGGTAAGTCTATTGTGCTTTATATGCATTAACTCTGTTCCTCATTTAAAATCCTGCATAATAAGTAATATTATTAAGTGACTCGCTTTTGGTCACATAATAAGTTTTAAGAGCTGAGATCCAAGCACTTGTTTTTGTCTTACCCTGAAGCTCTTATTCTTTTCCTTTTATCATAATGATGATGTTACAAGATCTTGTGGTAAAGGCTCTTCTTTTTGACAACAAGGCTAGATAAAGACTTGCCTTCAGTTTTAGTGTGATAATTAAGGCAAAGGAGATTGGCTTCTAGAGCTTACATTGAGTGCAGAAATGAATGAAGTAAGCAGAAACAAATTGCCAGGCACCGATCTCTATCAGGCAATGACAGCCTTCCTAATCAACTTGGATAGTATGAACAAATGAATAATCAGCATGATTTGTATTCTTTTTGGCTGATTCTTAATTTAATATCTATTTACTATTGTGATCATATTTCTAGGTTTCTCCAGCGACAGTGATCTGATATCTCTTACTGTTGACGTGGATTCTCTTGCTGAGTTAGATGATGGAATGGCTTCCAATCAAAATTCTCCCATTAGAACTTTTGGTCTCAGTCTGTCTTCGGATCCTTCAGCACTAGGGGCTGTTGCTTCTGACAGCGAACAGAACAAACCAGAAGAAGAACGGGAAAGTCGCAGCCTCTTTCCTGGCAGTTTAAAATCCAAGCTTGGCAAGAGAGATTATTTGGAGAAAGCAGGAGAATTAATAAAGCTGGCTTTAAAAAAGGAAGAAGAAGATGACTATGAAGCCGCTTCCAATTTTTATAGGAAGGGAGTTGATTTACTCCTAGAAGGTGTTCAAGGTACAATTTTATCAGTATTAATATGTTTTGGAATGTTTTTATGTTGGTGTCTGGAAAGAAAAGTGCATCTATATAACTATACCTTGTGTATAGCCCTCTGTAAAAACAAGACTGAACATGAGAAATTACTGAAGATTAAATGACCTACATTTGGGGGGCACCTGGGTGGCTCAGTCAGTTAAGCATTTGACTCTTGATTTCGGCTCAGGTCATGATCTCAGGGTAGTGAAATTGAGCCCTGCATCAGGCTTTGTGCTGGGTGTGGAGCCTGCTTAGGATTCTCTCTCTCCCTCTCCCCTGCCCCTTGCCCTGCTCATGTGCATTCTCTCTCTCTCTCTCTCAAAAAAAAAAAAAAAAACCTACATTCAGGTTTATACTTTCAGTTACATAAATGGAACGCAGTATCGGAGCTGCTTAACTCTCTACTTTGATCAATTAACCAACAACAGGTTTTAAAAAAATCAAATCTCCATGTCTCTTGATGAATAATAATCTGTTTTTTTCTGACATGGCTAGTGTTCACCAGCCTTCACCGCTCTCAGAAGTATTTGCAGAGATTCTTTAGTGCATTTATTCTTGCTGGCCTGAAGAGAGGAGATGAAATGTAAAGATTCTTGATTTGCCTACTATTCTGTTCTTTGTTAATTGTCATAAATTCTCAGCTAATTACTGGGGTGTTGTGGGAGTTGAATGTTTCTGAATGTCTGTAAGTAGGACTTATCTTTTTTTTAAGCATCAGATTTTTGTTTTAGTCATTTGTCTTTTCCTTATAGAAAGAGTGTGAAGCATACTGTAGTTAGTTACTTGACTCTCTGGACGCAATAATCAAAGGCTGGTAGGACCTTCTTCCAGTGGTTTGCTTTCCAGAAAATCGTCATTTTTACTGTTGTTCTGTGACCTTTGACTTGTTAGTGCCATTCACATGACCGTGGTCTCCTGTAGAACTGACACTTTTTTACTACAGTATTTCCCCCTCACTGTGCTTGGTGTTCTGTCCAGAGTTTTCTTTTTTCTTAGAGTGTGAACTTTGAGTCTTCTAATGTGGTATAAGATGGATGCTTGGCTGCATGGGCTGAAGAGGGAGTGGGTGTAGGCATCAGTGGTTTTTAACCAGAATTTTGACTAATTCTCTTGTTTTTAGCCCTTACTCTGATTTTCACAGCTACCCAGTGCTACCAGTTCTCAAACTTTTGGAGAGATTTACAGTGTCATATAAGTCAGGCAGCTTTCTTGAACTTCTCAAGTCAATAACCATTCATCCATCTGTTTTCTACCTTGTCAGATGTTTTTGCTGTAGTCTTCTCTCTTAATCTCTTTGTCCAAAAAATTCGGGCTTTTACCTTAAAAATAATTCTAAAAATTCTAAAAATAATTACAGGGCAGTAATGCCCTGTTAATGGAGCTTCCGGAGGGAGCATTTCTCATGGTTTGACTGATAACGTCATTTTCATACAAATTTTTGTTTCTCAAGTAGTGTCATAGTTAATTAGGGTTTTTTGTTTGCCAGTAGAGCATTCTGGTCTTTAAAGATCTACACATTTTTCTTCTTTGTCTTAACTCTCATTTTGGGTTGGGAATTTAAGATCGGGATGAGTTGCAGTTAGCTCTGATATTTTCCCTTTTCTTTTTAGATGATTTTGTGCTAAAAAATCACTAGTGTTTAATTGACATAGATACATCAGTGTGATATTTTCCTAAAAGTTATTTGCTTTTAAACTTAGAGCACTTCATAATGTTACCACTTGATGGCACCAGAAAAATAAAAATCTTTACTTCAAAATGAGAATTATGGATGCATATTAGAAATAACAGAATAATACCATTTAGTTACTTTGTGATATGATGGTGAATTATTTCTCACTAGAACTTGATACCAAATCTACTAGACCTCTATCTCAAGGAATGTTACCATTTAAACTTGTTTTTCCCATTTAACATATGCCTGTCTTTCTGAAACTACAATATCCATTCCTGCCATGGATTGGTTTTTGTTGTTGATGTGCCATCAAATCCAAAAAATTATACTTGCCTAATTGCTTTTAGCCTTTTATTGTTTATTCATAATGTGATCGATTTTTTTCATATAAACTGTGGGAACCACAATCACAGAATTCTAATTTTTAACCAATATGTAAAATAACCTTTGTTTTAGTCCTTAGGGTTATACTTTTAACTATGTGTCAAATGTAATGTCAAGGCAGTGCTTTTGGTTGGTATTTAAAAGTGTACCAGTCACCACCTAACAGACGTATGGACAATTATTGGTTTAAAAAAAAATCCCCCCCAGTTTTATTAAGATATAATTGACATATAACATTGTACTAAAGGTGAAACATGATTTGATACATGTATCTAAAGTGAAATGATTACCATAATAAGTTTAGTTAACATCCTTCCCCTCACATAGTTATGTCTTTTTTTTTCTTGTGATGAGAGCTTTTAAGATCTACTCTTTTATCAACTTTCAAATATATGATATGGTATTTTATTTTATTTTATTTTTTTAAAGATTTTATTTATTTATTTGAAAGAGAATGAAAGAGAGAGAGCACAAGAGGGGGGAGGGTCAGAGGGAGAAGCAGACTCGGGAGCCCAGTGCGGGGCTCGATCCTGGGACTCCAGGATCATGACCTGAGCCGAAGGCAGTTGTTTAACCAACTGAGCCACCCAGGCGCCCTATGATACAGTATTTTAAAAACTATAGTCCCCATGTTGTATATTATATCCACAGAACTCATTAATCTTATAAATGGAAGTTCATACCTTTTGACTGCCTTCACCTACTTTACCCACCCCTTACCCCTGTCTCTGGTAACCACCAATCTCTTCTATGAGTTTGGTTCTTTTTAAGATTCTACACATAAGTGAGATCATTTAGTATTTGTTTCTCTGTCTGATGTATTTTACTTAGAGTAATGACCTCAAGGTCCATTCATGTCACTGATGGCAGGATTTCCTTCTATTTTATCCCTAATAATATTCATGTGTGTGTGTGTGTGTGTATGTACATACACTATTATCACATTTTCTTTATCCATTCAATCATCAGTGGGTACTTAGGTTGTTTTCATGTCTTGACTATTGTAAATAATGCTGCAATGAACATGAGGGTACAGATACCTCTTTGAGATAACGATTTTGTTTCCTTCAGATGTATACCTAGAAATGGAATTGCTGGATCATAGGGTAGTTCTATTTTTTAATTTTTTAAGGAGCCTTCATACTGTCTTTTATAGAGGCTTCCCCAATTTACATTCCCACCAGCACTGTATAAGAGTTCTCTTTTCTCCACATCCTAGCAAACACTTGTTATCTGTTATCTTTTTGGTGATAGACATTCTGACATGTGTGAGGTAAATCTAATTGTGGTTTTGATTTGGAGTTCCCCAATGATGAGTGATGTTAAGTACCTTTTCATGTACCTGTTTGGCATTTTTATGTCTTGAGAAAATAATTTTTCAATTCCTTGCTCATTTTTTAATCAAATTGTTTAGGGGTTTTTTGATATTAGATTATGTGTTCTTTATATATTTTGGATATTTTGGAGATTAGCCTCTTATCAGATAATATGATTTGCAAATATTTTTTCCCATTTGGTAGATTGCCTTTTCATTTTGTTGATAGTTTCCTTTGCTGTGCAGAAGCTTTATAGTTTGATGTAGTTCCACTTGTTTATTTTTACTTTTGCTCCCTTTGCTTTCATGCCAAGAAAACTTACCGCCCTGTTTGTTTTCCTAGGATTTTATGGTTTCAGGTCTTATGTTCAGGTCTTTAATCTATGTTGAGTTAATTTTTGTGTATGGTGTGAGATAGGGGTTTAGTGTTTTTTTTTTTTTTCCCCCCTGCATGTAGCTGTTTATATTTGTCAATACCATTTATTGAAGAGACTGTTCTTTCCCTAGTGTATATTTTTGGTTCCTTTGTCATAAATTAATTGACTGTATATATGTGGTTTTATTTCTTTGCTCTCTATCTTATCCCTTTGATCTATGTGTCCAATACCATACTGTTTTGTAGCTTTGTAATATAGTTTGAAATCAGGAAATATGATGCCTCCAGCTTTGTTCTTTATTCAGAGGGTTGCTTTGGCTATTTGGGGTCTTTTATGGTTCCATACAAATTTTAGGATTTTTTTTCTACTTAATGTGAAAAATGTCATTGGAATTTTGATAGGGATTGCATTGAATCTATAGATTACGTTGGGTAGTATGGACATTTTAACAATATTAATTCTTTCAATCCATGAGCATGGAATATCTTTCCATTTATTTTTGTCTTCAGTTTCTTTTATTAATGATTTGTAACAGATTTCATCTGTTATTCCAATAGTCTTTTGGTGGAGTCTTTAGGGTTTTCTCTATATAATATCATGCTATCTGCAAATAGAGACAATTTTACTTCTTCCTTTCTTATTTGGATGCCTTTTATTTCTTTTTCTTGTCCGATTGCTCTGACAAGGACTTCTAGTACTATGTTGAATCAAGTGGTGAGAATGGGCATCATCGTCTTGTTTCTCATCTTAGAGGAAAAGCTTTCTGTTAATCATCATTGAGTCTAATGTTGAGTATGATGGATTTATTCTTTAATTTGTGGGGAAACTGGGGGCTCTAGCTTGTGAGCTGACTTGACATTTATGAGTAGAAGAGATGTTTTCTTAGGGAAAATTTGTTTTAGTGTAGTAAAGCTGTTATTGAAACATCACTGTAACCAGCAATACCTCTGCATCATTTTAATTTAACTCTTGCTGTAAGAATGGTTGCCTGTGGGGAAAAAGAGGAAAACAGAATTGTTGTCTGTGCTCTTGGTTTGGTTTGATAATGCTTTATAATAAAATCATTATTTTTAGATATCTGATAATCCAGCAAAAATGATTTTTCAGAGCTAAGTAGGAGTGCTTTATACAGGGTTCTTATGATTTGGCAAATTTTGTTACTCTAAGTACTAACTATTCATTCTAACTAAACTATTCATCCTAAAGGAGTTTATCTGGGTTGTTTGTAGATCTGATAAAGATGGCTTAATGTTTTTCTTACTTAACTGGTATTTGCACAGCTGAGACTAGAGGCAGAACACAATAGCAGCAGTTCTATTTGCCCATCCAGCAGAGAAGAAGCATACCCTGATAGTGGTAACTTTGAATTCTCCTTTTGAACCTGACACTTAACATATTTCCTCAGTCTAGGAATGGCTCTTGAAATTGAGGTACCTTCTACTCTTCTAAGTCATCAGGTCTTTATGTGTTTAAGACAGAAAATCCAAAAATCAAGATTGAAGGAATCAGCTCGAATCTTTGAAGAGAATATTTCCAGTACATATCCTTTCACTTCTGTCTTGTTGATATATTTCTGCAGTGGCCTGATATGATTAATCTATATTCTCAGTGTGGGTTTATTAGAATAATTGTGAGGATGTAGAGTGGCAATTGGATGACATAAAGGTATTAATAAAATATTTAAATAACAATAATTTATTGTCTGTTATATGCCTGTAACTGTACAAGGGGTTTTTCTTAACATTATTTTTAACCCTCAGAACAAACCTATAATCTGGGCTATGGCTGGTCATACTGGGCTTTGTCTAAGGACACCAAAATTTAGAGAGTGCAAACATTTAATGTAATGATTCTAGAAGCTTGGCACCTAGTTAGCAAGAATAATTATTTAAAACAGGAAGCTACCAGATGGCGAGCATTGTTAGTAACACCCATCTGTGGGCTACATTATGAATTACAGAGTTGATTGGAGAACTGGTTTTGTTTAGTTTGTTCTAGGTGCCAAAATTGCTGGTTTATTGTGTTTGTAAGGTAGATACTGTAATCCCCATTTTATAGGTGGAGAAAACTAAGACTTGGATAAAGTAAGCAATTTGCTCCACAACACAAGCCACTAAGTTTTGGCTAAGAGTTAAATCTGGTTCTTTCTGAGTTCAAGTCTTGTCTTGTTTCCACTGTGCCATGTTACTTCTCATACATTTCTTCCCTAATTAGAGTAGCTTTTTAAAATGGAGAAGAAGCAAGTCTTCAGAGAGTATCAAATATTTTTAAACTTTATTTTGATATTCATTCTTTTTCCTTCCATTTGTTTATTTGATCATTCAGCCATCCATCCAGTTGAGCTTTCAACAAGCTTCTATTAGTAGTATGTACTAGGTATTGTGATAGTGAATATTGAATGGTTTTTTAAATAAAAATATAGAATTGAGTGATGACCCTTCAAAAGACGATCTCTTCTCTCTGTTTCTGTTTAAATCTTCTGCATACATTATAAATCTCACATTGAAAAGCGTTCCTGGATGTTGTTGATATCTAAGTTTGATTATCTTGTTGATATTTTTGACCAGTGAGACTGTTTCTGATGTTACTACTCAGTTAAGAGATGCAGACAGTCTTCTGCAATTTTAATCCTAGTAAATGGTATAATAAGTAATACAAAGCCATTTTTCTTAGTTTATGCCATCCCTGGATACATGTGTACTAAGAGATGTCCAGAGATGTCCAGACTTATTTAAAAAACTGTGACCTTGTGTGTTGAGGTACTGCATCATTCTGGGTCTCTTACTGGGTCTTGACTATTGTTTTTCCCCTTCCGACATGAGGAATAGAATTCCTGGGGAGACCACAAACCCACGTATATTTCTAGGTTTCCTTTGAGTCACTTAGACTAACTTAGAATTGTAGGGTTGGTTCTACAACGTGTCCAGGCTCTATGAATATGGTTAGTCCCTGTGCATTCTTTTTTTTTTTTTTTTTGTCCCTGTGCATTCATAATGATACATACTCAAGTACTGTAAAAGGCAATTGGGTCATTGATTTATTGCTTTGAATAAAAGTGACCCAAGTATTAAGAAACCCAAGTATAAACTTGTTTGATTTAGAATGGATGGATATATGAAAAAGGTAGCAAATTTATGTTTGATAAAGGGAAGCAAGTCACATTCAGCAATTCTTATTGCTGAATTTCAGAAGTGAAAATGTATAACTTTAAAAATAAAAATTTATTTGACTTGTTTATTGTGTTTGTTAACTCTGAAGATACTACGAAAATATTGTTTAGCCCACTTACCTTTCGGGATTGCCCACTTCACTACAAAATATGGTATGGTCTAAGTCTAACAACACCAAAAGCTGTAATTTCATTTTATTTATTTTTTAAAGATTTTATTTATTTTGAGAGAGAGAGATAGAGAGAACATGAGCAGGGGGAGGGGCAGAGGGAGAAGCAGACTCCCTGCTGAGCAAGGAGCCCAATGTGGAACTTGATCCCAGGACCCTGGGATCATGACCTGAACCGAAGGCAGACGCTTAACGACTGAGCCACCCAGGCGCCCCCAAAAGCTGTAATTTTAATAGTCAGTTGTGGTGTTATCATATTGTCTTCTAATGCATTAGCTTCTAGCTGTTTCGATTTATGATCCTTTTTGAGAAGTTTGTTCTTTTTCAATATCTTGATTTTTTGGGTCCCCTTACAACTCTGTATAAATTGAAAATCACCTTTTGGGGCACCTGGGTGGCTCAGTCATTAAGTGTCTGCCTTCAGCTCAGGTCATGATCGCAGGGTCATGGGATCAAGCCCTGCATCGGGCTCCCTGCTTGGCGGGAAGCCTGCTTCTCCCTCTCCCACTCCCCCTGCTTGTGTTCCCTCTTTCGCTGTCTCTCTCTCTGTCAAATAAATAAAATCTTAAAAAAAAAATTGAAAATCACCTTTTATTTATTTTTTCAATAAAAATTAGAAGGATTTTTAATTTCCAAGTCTTTTGAGAATTAATGCAACAAAAATTGGAAGATCTAACTAATATATTTAGCAACAGGCCAAAGTGATTTTGTTATATGAATTAATCCATTTATTATAGGCTAGCAGTATTTCAAATGGTGGAGCTTCTACTGGTCTTTCAACTCCTTCAGTTTGCTGTGATGGCAGAAGCGGTGCTGTAGGTCCAGGCACCACCAGTTAACGGTTTTCATCCAGGAGCCACGATGCCGGAGCCTCACAGCTCGTCGTTTCATCTTGGTTTTGCCACAGGAGGAGCAAGGGTACTTGGCATGGTGGTTTATTTCAGTCTTCTTCACCATTTTCCTGAGGGAGGCATCGTAACAGGTCCCGTATTTACCCAAGATTCCGACCTTCTTGGTGTGTTTAGCCATGTCACTGCAAACTACATCTGAGCCCAGGGAGAGCTGACAAATCACCTTCTAAAAAAATGAGTTCTAGTTGATATTTTATTTGCTTTTTAATATCTTTCTTTTTTCTTTTAGAAAATCAGTTTTTCTGTTTCTGCAAAAAAGGCTGTTGGAATTTTGATAGGAAATAAATTTGGGGAGTATTGCCATCTTAAAAATGTCTTTTAATCCATGAACACAGGATGTCTTTACATCTATTTAGATCTTCTTTAATTTCCTTCAGCATTATTTTGTAATTTTCAATATATACCTTTCACCTCCTGGGTTAAATCTGTTCCTAGGTATTTATTCTTCGGAATGTTATTGTAATTAGAATTGTTCCATTAATTTTCTTTATGGAGTGTTCATTCCCGGTGTATAAATACACTGATTTTTGATTTTTTTTTCTTGTATGTGGCAACTTGCTGAATTCGTTTATTAGCTGTAGTAGTTTTTTGGTGGATTCTTTGAGATTTCTATAAGATTATGTTCTCTGTGAATAGATGTAGTTTTACTTCTTTTCAATTTGGATGCCTTTTCATCTCTTCTTCTTGCCAAATGCTCTGGTTTGGACTTCCAGTGAAATGTTAAGTAACTCTAGTAAAAGCATGGGTTACATGCTTTCACCTCGTTTTTCTAGCTAGGGAATAACCTAATTATGTATAGGTTACTTACTCATCCCTGCAAAGGAGATGAGGCATCTTGGCTCATTCTGGAGTTTAGAGGAAAAGCTTTCCCTCTTTTATCATTGAGTATGATGTATATTTTAAAAAGATTTATTTGAGAGAGAAAGAGAAAGAGTGTGATTGGGGGGGGCAGAAGGAGAGGGAGAGGGAGACAGAATCTCAAGCAGATTCCCCTCTGAGCACGAAGCTCCATCTCATGATCCTGAGATCATGACCTGGGCTGAAATGAAGAATCTGATGCTTAGCCGACTGAGCCACCCAGCCGCCCCTCCATTGAGTAGGATACGATGTTAATTATTAGTTTTTCATAGATGCCCGGTATCATGTTAAAGAAGTTCCCTTCTATTCCTAGTTTTCTGGATGGTTTTATTATGAAAGAGTGTTAGATTCTGTTAAATGCTTTTTCTGCTTCAGTTGAGATGATCATGTGTTTTTTCCCCCCTTCATTCTATTAATATGGTATAATACATTGATTTCCTTTACATCGAACCACCTTTGCATTCCTGGAATAAATCCCACATGCCACAGAGATTTTTATCTTATATTTAAACCTATTTGTGCTTTTAGTTATCTCTTGAATATGCGGTTCATCATTGTAATGTAGTTGAAAAAGATGGGCTGCTCATTGAA
Organism: Callorhinus ursinus; assembly: GCF_003265705.2. Classification (NCBI taxonomy): domain Eukaryota; kingdom Metazoa; phylum Chordata; class Mammalia; order Carnivora; family Otariidae; genus Callorhinus; species Callorhinus ursinus. Next base: position 46,754,488 of record NW_027397075.1, on the reverse strand, counting down.
GTATGAACCTGCTTCTCCATCTTAATTTGTAAATTGTGATTTTACTTTTCAAAGAGCAGTACTAAACAAATTCAGAATTTTTTTTTATGAAAGCTTTCTACTGCTATTTCTGTTTTAAAGATTTTGTTTATTTGAGAGAGAGAGAGATCGCACAGAGGGAGAGTGAGAGGGAGAAGCAGACACCCCACTGAGCAGGGAACCTGACGCAGAGCTTGATCCCAGGACTTTGGGATCATGACCTGAATGGAAGGCAGATGCTTAACTGATTGAGCCACCCAGGTGCCCCACCTTTTCTGTTTTAAAATAAAACATGTGCTCTTTACTATAATTCAATAAATTGTAATTCAGTAAATTGCCTTAGTTGAGGAATTTTTAGATCTTAACTGTTTTGAAACTGGCTATAAGAAAGCATTTTAAAACAGTAAAACTCAGATTTTAAAAACAGAGATTTGAAAGTAATTATATGTCACCTATTCTGTTTTCCTGTCCCCATTATTGCCCTGCCCTTTTTTTTTTCTTTCTTTAATTATGTAGGAAGTGTCTGTAACAGGAAAAAGCAGGTACTAAATGCAAGTGCTCTCAGAAGAAACTATTTCATAGGTTTAGGGAGAAGGTACTATAGACTGAATGTGTCCTCCCAAAATTCATATTGAAACTTAATCCCTAGTGTGATGGTATTTGGAGGTGGGACCTTTGGGAGATGATTAGGCCTTGAGGGTTCTGCCCTCATGAATGGGATTAGTGCCCATTAGAGACCTCACAGAGCTCCTTTGTTCCTTTCACCCTGTGAGGGCACAGTGAGAATAGCCATCAGTGAACGAGGAAGCCAGTACCAGATAGCAGATCTTTTGGGAGTCTTGCTCTTGGCTTTTGAGGCTCAGGAACTGTGTGAGAGAAATTTCTGTTTATAAGTTCCTTGGTATTCTGTTCTTGCAGCGAGAATGGACTAAGAGAAGACTTTCGATTCTCTGGTTATGATGTTCACAAATGAAGAGAGAGTTGCTTTTTAAATTATCTTCTACTCAGATCAGTCCTTTCAAGTTTTGTGTTATACTGGACTCTTTCAGTTACAGGTTAACAAAACCAACTCAAAGAAGCTCACATAGAAAGTGCTTTAGCTGACATAAATGAGTAGTTACATATGGCTAGGTTCAGGTGTTCAAGAAGTGTCACATGGTTTCTATGCCTGTTTGCTTATCTTTATACATGGCCTATACTTTCAGTCCCCTTTCTCTGATTTACATTTATTTCCAGGTGGTGTGAAAGATAACCTCCCAGCAGCTCTAGGTTTACAGAGGCTTTTCCCTCTGAGTTCTAGAGGAAGAGGGTGTTTTCCCCCAGCTCCCGTAAAAGCATGAGTCACTTGCCTTCACCTTGTTTTTCTAGCAAGGGAATAACCTAATTAGGTATAGGTTATTTACTCATCCCTTCAAAGGTGGACAGAACTATCCCTAATGAAGCACATGAACTGATCAACATAGCTATAGAAATGAGGGGAGTGGACCAAAATGAGAAAGGATTATTAGGCAGAAACAAAACAAAATTAAAATGTCATCCTCCACTTACCCTTCCTAACTCCACATTGACCCTTAATATGCTTTCTCCCCCTTCCATGGTTGTTTATATGTTTTCTTTTTTTTTTTTACGATTTTATTTATTTGACAGAGAAATAGAGCACAAGTAGGCAGAGTGGCAGGTAGAGGCAGAGGGAGACGCAGACTCCCCGCCGAGCCTGACGTGGGACTCGATCCCAGGACCCTGGGATCATGACCTGAGCCGAAGGCAGATGCTTAACCAACTGAGCCACCCAGGCGCCCTGTTTATGTGTTTTCTCATATATGTTTCTTAGACTTAGATTCTGTAGGGAACAAGCGTATCTATTTTCTTTTTTTACTTTGAATTGAATTGAATATACATAAAAGTACATATTGTAAGTATACAGCTTGATATATTTTCACACATGGAACACACTTACGTTACTGGTACCCAGATGAACAAGTAGAACTTGACCAGCACTCTTGAAGCTTCCTTCTGTTCCTTTCCAATTACGACCTCTCCAGAGGTGATTGCTGTCTTGATCTCTGACAGTACTGATTGCATGAGAGCTGCCTTTTTCTCTTCTTGTGAGGGTATGGTTCCAGTTCATGTCCTCTTCTGTAGGTTCACCCTCCTTCTGTGCACTTTCTTTTGTGGATGAGGATGGGGGAGTGGGTGGTGGTTCTCTCTTGTTTTTATAGGCTCCTTACCTTTCTCCTCTCATATCTGTTATTCCCTGCACCCTTTTACTGTTATATCATACCCTTTTCTATATAGGGTCTGTTTCTTCCCCAGAAGAAAAGCTTTCCCAAGGCTCTCACTTTTGGTTCCACTCACACTCAAGTCTTCCTTTATATTTAGAGCCTGTGTTTTCAAACTACCAAGTTTCAGTTTATGTTTTGTATTTTGGTATTTGATTGGACTTTTCTCTTTCTGGGGGTGTTTGTTTTGTTTTGTTTTTCTTCTGTTCTTTAAGTCCTATGTACCCCTGAATACTTTTTTAAGGGCTCTGTTGTTAAGCTCTTATCTCCTCTGGTTTCTACGTTCATGGGTCTGCAATAGTGGGGCCCTTGGAGCTCCGTTGTAATTTGGTTTATTTCTCTATTTACAGATAATCTGAAGGTCATTTTCTTAGTAATGCTCAAGGTGTGGGTCATATGTGGTTTTATTTACTCCCCCAGTATTTCCATTTGTTTTGTTTTTTGGTTTTGAGAGATTATGTGGGGAGATTTGAAATTGGGTGGCTGTCATTATCCTCCAGACGAGATTCTGCACTTACTGTTTTTTTGAATGTTCAGTAACCTTTGCATTCCTGAAATAAACCTACTTGGTTGCACTGTATCTTTTTTTATATATCACTGGGCTTGATTGCTAAGATTTATGCGTGTTTTTATTTTTTATAGTTACTGTCTTATCTATACATACATATATATTCATATATATATTCACATATATATTCATATATATATATATTACAAACATATTTACGGAATTAAAAGTAAATTATAGACATCATGGTTTTGACCGTTACATAATAGACATTTCCAGAAAATAAAGTCCTTCTTTTACATATCCTCAATGCAAGTATCATACTTAACAAATTTAAGAACAATTCTAGGGAAAGGGTTTTAATACTGGGTTTAATTTCTTTAATAGATATCCAACTGTTAAAATTGTATATATTTCTCCTTTTATCAACTTATTGGTAAGTTGTATTTTTCAAAGAATTTGTTTCATACAAATGGTCAAATTAATTTTTTTCTCTGCTCCTTTGCTTTATTTTATTATTCTTATTGAGATATAATTGGCATATAACATTATTTTAGTTTTAAGTGTATAACATAATGATTTGATATATTTGTATCTTGCAGAAGGATCACAGTTAAGTCTTGCTAACATCCATCACCACACAATTACAAATTTTTTCTTTGTGATCAGAACTTTTAAGATATATTCTCTATCCAACTTTCAAATACACAATACAGTATTTTTAACTACTGACACCATATTGTAGATTATACCCCTTGGATTTATTTAGTTTATAACTGGAAGTAGTTTGTACTTTTTGAACCCCTTCACTCATTTTGCCCACCTGCCACCTGCTTGCCTCTGGCAACCAAGAGTCTGTTCTCTGTGGCTGTGAGCTTTTTTTTTTTTTTTTTAATAGATTCTAAATATAAGTGAGATCACACAGTATTTCTCTTTCTCTGTATAACTTATTTCACTTGGCATAATGCCTTCAAGGTTCATCCATATTGCTGCCATTTGCAACAATATGGATGGCTGAATAATATTCCTGTGTTTGTGTGTGTACTGCATTTTCTTTATTCATTCATCCATTGATGGACACTTTGCTGGTTTCTATTTTTTTGCTATTGTAAATAATGCTACAGTGAACATGGGGTTGCAGATATCTTTTTAAATGTTTTCGTTTTCTTTGGATAAATACCTGCAAGTGGAATTGTTGGAACACATAGTTGTTCTAGTTTTAATTTTTTGAGGAGCCTCCATACTGTTTTCCATAGTAGCTGCACCAATTTATATTCCCACCAACAATGCGCAAGGGTTTCTTAAAGTTCTCCACATCCTTGTGAACTCGTTTTTTTTTTTTGAAGATTTTATTCATTTACGAGAGAGACAGAGAGAGAACAAGCAGGGGGAGAGGCAGACTCCCCGCCGAGCAAGGAGCCCGATGCAGGACTCGATCCCAGGACCCTGGGATCATGACCTGAGCCGAAGGCAGACGCTTAACCATCTAAGCCACCCAGGCGCCCCCTTGTGAACTCCTATTATCTCTTGTCTTTTTGATAACAGCCACTCTAACAGGTGTGAGGTATTTCTTATTGTGGTTTTGATTTGCATTTTTCTGATGATTAGTGATGTGGAGCACGTTTTCATGTATTTATTGGCCATCAATGTGTCTTTGGAAAAATGTCCATTTAGATTCTGCGCATTTTTTAATCTTTTTTGTTGTTGTTAATGAGTTGGATGAGTACTTTAAATATTTTGGATATTAATCCCTTATATGGATATATGGTTTGCAAATATTTTCTCCCATTCCGTAGGTTTGCATTTTCATTTTGTTGATGGTTTTCTTTGCTGTGCAGAATCTATTTAATTTGATGTCCTACTTGTTTATTTTTGCTTTTGTTGCCTTTGCTTTTGGCATAAACCCTCAAATCTATTGATTGTAGGAATTATTTATAGTATCTTTTTGTCATTTTGATGTCTGTTGGATTTTTCCTGATGTTGGTAACTTATTTTCTTAATCAGTCATATTAAGGATTAACTAGTTTTATTAATGTTAGAGTATTTATACTATTGTATGTTACTTTTCTATTTTATGGATTTCTGTTTAGTTTCCTAATACTTAACTTCAGGTTTGATGTTTACTTTTTGAGTTAGGAGCTTACATCTTTGAATTTTGGCCTTTTTTTTGACATATGTTTAAGGTTATAAATTTCCCACTAAGTACTGCTTTAGCTACATTCCATAGGTTTAGGTATGTCATATCTTCATTGTTATCAGTTCAAAATATTTTTTTTTGTCACATTAGTTTCTAAGCTGCTGTAACAAATTACCATAAATTTATAACACAAATTTATTATTTTATGGTTTTACAGGTTAGAAATCTGACTTTAATCTCACTGGGCTAAAAATCAAGGTATGGGCAGGACTGTATTCCTTTCCAGAGACTTTAGGGGAGAATCTGTTTCCTTGTTTTTTCCAGCTTCTAGAGGCTGCCTGCATGCCTACGTCTGTCTTCTAAGTCAGCAGTGTTATATCCCTTTGACCATTCTTTCCTAGTTACGTCTCACCCTGATTCTCAGCAGGGAAAGGTTACCTGATTTTAAGGACCGATGTGATTTTGTTGGGCCTACTGTGATAATCCAGGGTAATTGCCCTATCTCAAGATTCTTAACCTTAATCACATTTGTAAAGTCACTTTAGCCAAGTTAAGTAATTTATTTACAGGTTCCTGGGTTAGGACATAGCCATTTTTAGGGGTCCATTAGTCTGTCTCTGTACCTGTGAATTACTTCTAAGTAATATATTTCTAAGCATGATAAACATACTACTTAATTTCCCAGCAGTTGAAATTTTTCTAGTTATCTTCTTGTTACTGATTTATAGCTTAATTCCATGGTGTTCAAAGAATTTTGAATGATTTCAGTTTTTTGAAATTTGTTGAGGTTTTCTTTATGGCCAAGCCACCCTGCCTATTTAAATCATTTTAAATAGCTCTTGAAATGGGAATGCTTGCTACATTAAAAAAAATTAATTGAGAACCTCATGATACTTTCTATTCCATGGACACTGTTTGTAGGATACTATCTTACAGTAGTCTCTGTCTTTTTTTGGGTAGTTAGCCAATCTTACAGAATAGTTATAACTACTTATGGTTAAATTGATTCTTGATCTGCATGAGATATTATTGAATTATTCTGATTAATGAAAACATATTTTACTGGCTGTGAGTGAAAAGCTCACAAATACAAAATTGTGAGTCAAATTGTGTTGTAGAATAAGTTACCTTGATTGAGTCCAGATCAGTGATAACTCATTCTCCTACAAAAGAAAAGTACCCTAAAGGGCAATAAAGAACAAAGATGTTGAGTACTTAGGACAAATAAAAGCAGAGATTAGAGAAAAGAACTCCAAATTGAATTTTTTATTGTAGTTGATTGGTTTGTTATTTATGGGGATAGGGGATAATGCCCTGACTTGTACTATTAATGAAAGGCCCATCTTTGCCCAAGGAACAAGAAGCAAGATTAGAAGGAATAAATAATAACAGGCAAAAATGTGACATCAGTACATGGTAATAATCCTTTTAAATGAAGTGATCCAGTAGAATTAGCATTGTGTGATCTAGAAAGTCAGGTCAAATTTGTTCCATTCAACAAAACTTTAATGGATGACTGTTATGCTCACTAAAATCAATGAGCACTTACAAGTTATTGAGGGGGGGAAGAGTGGTATATAAACAATTTAAAAAGTGCCATTATTTTGTACTTTCCTGCATTTTTCTCTTTAACATCTTTCAGCTGTCTTCCATTTCTCTATTTATCTTAGTTTTCATGATCCATCATTTCAGTCTTTTGGCAGATACCTTATTCCCCCTTCTGATCTTTTATCACATTTACCTGGCAAAACTCCAGCCCTGGATTAATTTATCCATTTGTTTTGGAGTATCCATGTTTCCGTGACTTCTGGCTTACAGAGGCACACAACTGGGCAGCTGAGTGCTATTGGAAGAAACCACACACTCTGGACAGATTGGTAACTAAAATGAATTCATTGTTACTAATCTTAACTGGACTCTGAATAATGTTTCTTATTCTTAATATTCTTTTGTTAACTTACATATATATAATCTTCAGTAACTATTTCATACAACCTCTGCTTTCCTGAATTACCTGTTATTCCAATGACACTGTGCTTTTAGGTTTCTAATTCTTAGATTAACCTTTTTAAGTCTACTTTGCCAGCTCCTTCTTCCCCACTTGACCTTTGAATGTTGAAGTTTATCGAGACTTGGTTGTCAGCCTTCTTGGCCTCCTTACCCTACTTTCTTAGGGGATTTCAACATTATATAATTTCAGTGACTGTAAAATAACACTGTATAATAGAAATATAATGTGACACACATATGTAATTAAAAAATTTCCAGTAGCCACATTAAAACTAGGACTTCCACTTACTTAATATGTGGAATTTAAGAAATAAAACAAATGAACAAAGGAAAAAAAAAGAGACAAACCAAAAAACAGACTCTTAACATAGTGACCAAACAGATGGTTAACAGAGGGAAGGGTGGGTAGGGGGATGAGTGAAATAGGTGAAGGGGATAAAAACAAAACAAAAACAAACAAACAAAAAACCTAGGATTTACACTGTTGGCCAAGATGGGCAACAGGGACTGTATTTACCCTCCTTCCTGAAGAAACTGAAAAACCAGACAAAGTATATGTAACAGTAGTTTTCAAGACACTGGACATTAGACAGTGGTTTTTGAGAGAGATGCCGCAGATAAGGTGAGTCTTAAGATTTCCCAGCTTACTGTCTTGAGTTTCCAGGTTGTGGCTCAGGAAGAAGGAAGGTAGATGAATTGTGGCAAAACCTCCAAGTTGAGGAGATGGGGCTGAATCCAGCAAGACCAAATCAGAGTTTGCAGTTAGAGCTTGCAGGAGCATTGCTTAATGTCTAGTGTTTTATCTAGAGAGGAGATGGCTGTACAGAGATTTGCAGTGTCCCCTGTAATACTTAACGGAGTAGTGATTAGTGCATGGCTGTGGAGAAACGACTCAAGGTGAGAGAAAGATCCACTGAAATGATTAGGGGAAACATCCTGGGTGCCCACACAGGGCTGGGAATAGTGTCTGTTTCTAACAGGTAGTCTTGCAAACCTCTTTCATGGGGCATTGGGTAGAATATTCAAGAGTCACCATTAGTGTGGAATAATAGTTTGCTCCAGATCCACCCTAACAAATCTCAGGAACAAGACCCAAAAGGATTAAGCTACTTCTAAGAATCATAACTGTATTCCAGAACAAAGCTCAGTATTTGTAGGAATAAGAAGATATCTACCACCTAATAAGGGAAAATCCACAATGGCTGGCATCTTATAAAAAATTACCATTTATTCAAAGAAACAGGAAAAACATGACCCATAGTGAGGAAAAAATCTGTCATTCAGAATCCACGCAGAATTAACACAGATGTTAAAATGAAAAGATGAGGATTTTACAACTTAATAAAAATGTATTCATTATGTAGAGTTAAGTAGAGCAATGGAAGATTTACAAGGGACCCAAATTGAACTTCTGGAAATGAAAGCTACAGTATGGGAAATGAAAAATAATGGAAGATTAGATATTGCAGAAGAAAGGATTAATGAAGTGGAGGACATAGCAATAGATACTATCCAAAATGAAACAGAGATGAAAAAACCAAGCAAAAAGTAATATAACATCAGTAAGCTATAGAACAATTTTTTCTCCATGTAACTGGAGCCCCTGAAGAGGGAGGGCAGGAGGGAGACTGAGTATTATTTGAGTGAATAATGCCTGAAAGCTTTCCAAATTTGATGCAAATATTCTACAGGACCAAGAAACTCAACAAACCCCAGGCATAAGAGACATGAAAACCTGTACCCAGGCACATTCTAATCAAATTTCTCAAAGCCGGTGTTAAAGAGAAAATCTTAAAATTAAAAGCAGGCAGACACAGATAGAAGAAGGACGATGAGAATGATGTCAGATTTCTTGTCAGAAACAATGCAAACAAGAAGACTGTTGATTAACACCTTTAACATATATATGTAGAGAAAAATTCTGTCAAGTGAATTCCGTACCCAGTGAAAATATATTTCAAAATGAAGGTAAAATAAAGAATTGTTCACTGTAGGGTCCCTGGCTGGCTGAGTCGTTAGAGCATGTGACCCTTGATCTTGGGGTTGTGAGTTCAAACCCCACATTGAGTATGGAGCCTAACCATACCCCCCCAAAAAAGAGGGTGCCTGGGGTGGCTCAGTCAGTTAAGCATCTTCCTTTGAGTCAGGTCACGATCCAGGGTCCTGGGATCCAGTCCCGCATTGGGCTCCCTGCTCAGTAGGGAGTCTGTTCTCCCTCTGAGTCTCCCCACCTTCGTGCTTTCTCTCAAATAAGTAAAACCTTAAAAAAAAAAAAAGAATTGTTAATGAGAGTGATGGATATGTTCATTATTTTGATTGTGGTGTCTTTTTTTTTTTTTAAGTGGGTCTAGATAAATATCAATTTCATCTTTTCAAAGAACCAACTTTTGATTTCATTTGTATTCTCTTTTTTAGTTTTCTGTTTAATTGGTTTCTGCTTCTTCCTTTGCATTCTTTGTGTAGTTTGCTCTTCATTGCTAGATTTGTTTCATCTTAAGGGGTGGAAGCTTAGGTTATTGATTTGAGATCTTTTCAACATAGGTCTTTAAAGCTATAAAGTCCTTCTAAGTGCTGATTTTGCTATATATCAGAAATTTTAATTATGTTGTTGACATTTTCACTCAGCTTGAAATTCTCCTTTTATTTCTGTCTGTTTTTGCTTCATCTGTTTTAGGACTCTTATTAGATGCATGTTTATAACATTTATATCTTTGATTAATTTAACTTTTAACATTATAAAGTGTCTGTTTTTGTCCCTAGTGACATTTGTTTTTCTTAAAATCTGTTTTGTTGGGTGTTAGTAAAGCTATTTACTTTCAGTATGTTTGTTTCTTTGAATCAAAGTGTGTTTCCTGTAGACAGGATACAGTTGGATCTTTTAAAAAAAAAATCTAGCCTTATAATCTCTGCCTTTTGATTGGCATGTTTAATCCATATACATTTAATGTTTTTTAAAGGTTTTATTTATTTATTTGGCAGAGGGATACAGAGAGAGAACAAGTAGGCAGAGAGGCAGGCAAAGGGAGAGGGAGAAGCAGGCTCCCTGCCGAGCAGGGAGCCCGATGTGATGCGGGGCTCAATCCCAGGACCCTGGGATTATGACCTGAGCTGAAGGCAGCTGCTTAACCGACTGAGCCACCCAGGCGCCCCTACATTTAACATTTTTAATAGTGTGGTTGGATTTATGCTTGCCATTTTGCTATTTTCTACATGTCTCCTTTTCGTTTTTTACTGCCTTCTTGTGGGGTAAGTACATTTTTTTTTTTTTTTGGTAGACTATGTCATTTTGAGTTTTTTATTTTCCATAGTGGTTTTTCTGAAGATTATAGCAATAAATACTTAAAATATTGTATTTAAGAGTAAAATTACCTGAATTCTAGTAATATATAGAAAACTTTACTTCAGTATAGCTCTCTTCCCTCTTACATCTTTTTGCTAGTATTGTCATACATGTTACATTTTTGTATAAGCTCTACACTGTAGTCTTATAATTATTGTTTAAATGGACTTATCCTTTAAATCAATTCAGAGAAGAAATGAGTTTATCTTTTGCTTCTTTTAAGATTTTCTGTTTTGACTTTTGATAGTTCGGCTATTATGTGTTTAGATGTGGATCTCTTTGAACTTATCCTTCTTGGTGTTGTATTCCTGGTATTTGATAATCTTCTTAGATATGTAGATCAATGTTCATCAATTTGGGAAGTTTTTTGTCTTTTTCTGCCCTTTTTTCCCCCTTTTCTATTTCATGAACTGCATTATGTAAATGTTGGTGTGCTTGATGCTATCAACAGATGGTCTTAGTCTGCCCCCCCCTTCCTTTTTTATTGTTTAATTTTATTCAGAGTGGATAATGTTTACTCATGTATCTTCAAATTTGCTGATTCTTTTTTTTCAGCTCAGTGTGCTGTTAATTTTTAATTCCAGAATTTGTTTGATTTTGTTAGTTTTTATGTTTTTAATGTTAAAAAATATTTGATGATTTATTGTCTTTCTTCCTTGATTCTAAATCATTCTGTCTCGACCGAGCCTAACTGACCTTTTGAAAATAGACTCTAATCATGTCACTTTCTTGCATTAAACTCATTACTTTGAGGATAAAATCCAAAGATATTATGGTCTATCAGGCTATGAGTGGTTTGGTTTCTGACTTTCTCTCCAGGCTCATATTGAACCAGTCCTATTCACTTATTCTTTTTTAGCCACAGTGGTCTTTTTTTTTTTACCTCTTGGAAGGCACCACGGCCCTTCCCATGGTTGAACTTTCACATAAGCTGGGGTCTATTTGAGTGCTTTAATGTGCTTTTTCAATTGATATTTTCTCCTAGTTCATCAGGTCTCAGTTTCAATGGTATTTCCTCAAGGGAACCTTTTTTCACCTCTGTTCACACCAGAATAGACTTACTGAACTTTGCTGTCATTGCACACTGTTTTGCTTCAAGTACTTATCATATTTACAATGAAATAATTATTTGTGCAGTTATTGAATGAATATCTCTTTACTTGTAATATCCTTGAAGGCAAGGTATTTTCTCATTCATTGTATTTTCTAGCACAGTGCCTATTACGTAGGAAATTCTCTATAAATATTTTGAATGAGAATGACTCTATAAATCCATATAAATAGGCACTTGACCGGGGAGAAGGAGAAGGCTTATAGGGAAAGCTTTTGCAGGAGGTGATAAATAAGTTGAATTCCAAAGTATGTGTAGTAAACAGCCAGGATGCATGAAAGTAGTGCTTGAAAATACCAAATAGATTTAAAATGTCTTCTGTCTAGGTATATCAGTACTCTGTACAGACATTAGTATATGTGTCCCAAAGGGTTGACAACGTGTTGAATTCAGCCGTTTGAAATGGCATCGTATTTTTAAAAAAGATTTTACTTATTTATTTATTTTAGAGAGAGGAAGCACGTGTGGGCGGGGAGGGGCAAAGGGAGAGGAAGAGGGAGAGAGAATCTGAAGCAGACTCTGACCCAACATGGGGCTCGATCTCATGACTGCAAGATCATGACCCGACCCATAACCAAGAGTCAGGTGCTCCACTGGCTGAGCCACCCAGGCACCCCGCATTAATTGTATTTATTATTACATTATTATATTTGTAGTAATCAGTCTAAGTAGTGGGACTCAGTGTTGAGACTTCTTGCTTATCTGACCCTGAGTTTGGTTTCTAGCTTTAATAAATAAGCTTCCATCCTATTCCCATACCTACTCTTAGTCATGTCTTTCCTATTCTAGCATCCTTAGAACAGGAACTCTGTTCTGTTTTGATCAGACCCAACCCCAAATTCTGCAAAATAAGCATTTGACCTAAAATTAAAGCTTGGCAGCTGGGAAACTGTTATTTGATTTGCTGTAACACTTTGCTCGTGGACAAGGTGGGGATAGACAGGCACTTTAAGCATATCACGGTAGCTAATATTCAAGGGAAGAACGGAATAGCTCAGTTTAGAAATATTTGTATTAAAATGAGGAGCTACATAAGTTTGGACCCAGCAGGGTTAATTCTACACTATTTCTAATAAATTTGGTTGTGAAAATAAACAGAAAACCTTGTTTCCTAAGAATTCTTTATTAGGATTTTTCTGTACTACAGGTAATCATCATAGATGTTTTAAAAATTGCCTTCTTTTTTTTTAGATTTTATTTTTTGAGAGAGAGAGCACAAGTGGGTAGGAGAGGGAGAAGCAGGCTCCCCACAGAGCAGGGAGCCTGATGCGGGACTCGATCCCAGGACCCTGGGATCATGACCTGAGCCGAAGGCAGACGCTCAATCGACTGAGCCACCCAGGCACCCCTAAAAATTGCCTTTTTTAAAAAGAGGAAGGATCTTACAAAAATATTAAAGGGTTGTGCTCCTTCCTTCTTTTTAGATTTTATTAGGTTTGGAGACCAGAAAACTTGGGCCTTCAGGAATGTCCATTTGAGGATGATTATTGGTATGCAATATTAGTAAGTGCATTAATAGTAATAGTAATAATAATGATGATGACCTTTTCTGTAGTTAGAACCAAAACATATGAATATGAAACCATATATTTTGAGCAGGATTTGTTTCTTCATCTGTTGGTCTCATGTCAAAGATACATGTGTCTGGTGGGTCTAGATGGAATAGATATTATACATTAAAAACCAGTAACGAGCCTTCTAAATTTATGATGTTCAGGAGGCTTGGTATCCTGCAGCTGATGGGCTTAAAGTGCTGTATTTCCCGTAGGTTTACAACTGCAGGAAGAAAGTCTGGGTGAATTGTTTTCTGTCAGATGTTTCTTGAATTGGTTGTTTTGGTGTCAACTTTTATGTTGAGAGTTTCATGTTTTAATGACAAAAATGTTTACTGGAAATTATAGCTTGGAAAAGAGAACCACATTCCTGCCTCTTCAAAAAAAAAAAAAAAAAGAAGAAGCTAGGTAAAACATTGATGTGTAGGGTAAAGTAGCTGTGGAGTTTTATATTCAGATTGTATGAACAGTAAACAGAGCATCTAAAATAACCACTTGCACATTGCAACAAACACATCATCATTTGCTTAAAAAAGAGTTATAATTACAGTTGACGAAGCATGGACACCATAAAAAATGCATTAGTTTGGCTTGACACATTAATTACCTGTTTTTGCAGATGTTTTTATGTATTGTTGTGTGAACAGTTTACAAAATAATTACAGGAAAGTCGTATGGAAAATAAACTAAGTGGGTGGTTTCTCGTCTAAATATTTTCATTCATGTGAATGTGTGAGGCACAGCTGCTCTGTTGCAAAAACAGAGAGAGAGATGAGGATTCTCGAAGGGTTTTTTACTAGATGGTCTCGGTCATCAGTATCCCCACATTTTTATATCTTTAACAACACAGTTTAAAAACATTAAAATGAGAGGGTTGATTTAATTCCTGTGATTACTGGAAAAAGCCTTAATTCTGCTCAGAAGAAATATGAGTATTTTCAAGTGAACCAAACCAAACTAAAAAACCCTGAATGGAAAACTACTGCTACTTCAATACTAGCAGGTATTAGGCACTTTGTGGAGTCAATCATTATTTCATAATTACTTGAGTTACATAGTTTTATATAACTTACAGCTTAAGTCAACCTTAATAATTAAACATTGAGTCTTATGTAAATTACACAGAAGTTGAGTTTATTCTTTTTTAGGAAGTATTGAAAACGTAAATCTGCTTTTTCTCATAAGCTTACTTTGTCGCCATTAGTGGTCTCAAAGTGTGTTTCATTTGAAAAATAACCAGATCATTGTACAGGCATATTGATTTTCCAAAATTGTAATTGTCAAACAATAAAAAGTTCATAGACTTCGTTCTGTTTAACACAGTGGTTTACAGTTAAGTAGAATATCTATGCTTGTGTTTCCCTCACTGATGCTGTCATGACAGTTTTTCATAAAACTAAATAAAAATGTAAATTGTCCTTTTAGTCCAACCATACCACTTATGTGCTGTGTTCCTGCATATTCCTTTCTTGTGATTTCACCTATACAGAAGATAAAGACAGTAATTATAGACATTTTCTGAAATGCATTTATTTTAACTACGTTCAAGAAAGGCGCTAAGTTACAGGAAGAGGTAATTGGGGCATCTCTAGGCATGAAGGTATTGTTATCAGACCATGTGGTGTTGGTGCAAAAATCATTCATTTGCTTTTCCATTCATTTATTAAACAAAAGTTTTTGGAGGGTCTTCTACATGTGAGGTTTCTGTGACAACACTGAAATGGCTGTAAACATTGAGATAACTGTGTCTGGAACATAATAGATGCTCGGTAACTGTTGGGCATCTTTCTTTCTGAAGGTGATAGGAGGAGCAGGAATATGTGGTTGCGGAGAACTTTTTCACCCTGGTGGCTTCCTTACTTCCTGGGGAGGATTTTCTTTGTTATCCTGATAGGGGCCTCACATGTGATATACTGTGGGTGTATTGCTTGACACATTCTTTTAATTGTTTGGAAATATTTATCTTCATGTTAAATAAATTTGGAGATGGAATGGAGTCTGTTCTAATTCTGGTTTAATTAGTCAGTTTAATTTTTTTAGGTGGGGATGCATTAAAGGAGTCTGTGAAACCTTCAGGATTCAGAAGCATTAACTGCTTATAGTCAGTAATTCTGTTGATCACTTGACATCATCTCAAAGGAAAATACGTGATCCATTATCACATATTTTCACAAAACAATTATTGGACTTTAGAGCCTTCCATGGATTTGCTACTTTTTTTTTTTTTTAAAGATTTTATTTATTTATTTGACAGAGAGAGACCCAGCAAGAGAGGGAACACAAGCAGGGGGAGTGGGAGAGGGAGAAGCAGGCTTCTCACAGAGCGAGGAGCCTGATGCAGGGCTTGATCCCAGGACCCTGGGATCATGACCTGAGCCAAAGGCAGACGCTTAACGACTGAGCTACCCAGGCGCCCCAGATTTGCTACTTCTTAAGCTGTCTCTTATAGCCAGTAAAAGAAAGGAGCAAAAGCCTTTGTGGGGTTTGGGGGACTTTTCATATTTACTAGTATAGCAGATAAAAAAATTCTTAATTTATGTGGAGTTTCTTTTCCATATTTTCCCTTATCTTATTTTTATTCCATCTCAGAAGGCAAAATTTTAACTCCTAGGTATTCCTTTTTCCTTTAATATATGTTTAGGTCCTTTTAAACTTTTTATCTTAATCTTTTAGAAGCCATTGATTACAGTATAAGGGATACTTAGGGGATTGATTATGTATCTATGTATGTATCTACCTATCTGGACAAGAGTTTAGTGTCACAAAGACACTGGCCAGGCAATGTTCCTATGAAAGGATTGAATAATTAATGTTTTGGGTACTCCCCTTTTTTGCAAAACAATTTTAAAATGGGTTAGGCAGGAAAAAAATGATTAAATCTAAGAGAAGCCTGTCTCTGTAGGCATTTAACACTCTGATTTAATGATGTGTTATGTGTTAGTTTTCATTCAGTATTAACTGATAGGAAAACTGCTAAACAGCACTGAAGGCAGTCATAATTGAGGCAATGCCTGGACATGAATATTATTATGACTTTTGCTTTTACTATTCTTTGGTGACTTTTTGAACTTCTTGGTTTTGAAAAGACATTAATATGGGTTTGGTTAAATGCAAATGGGATGCAGATTCCCTGACTGACTGGGTTTTGTTCCATGTGGAGAGGCTGACGGCCCCAGTTGTGGTAGACATGTAGAACCATAAATTACTGTTTTTCTCAAGGTTGCCTTTTGTTGTCAGAACACTTAGCATAAGTCAGAAATGGTAGGCTATACCTGAAAAGAACAAAAAACCCATTAACTATAATAAATCAATACTAAAAAAAAAAAGCAACTATAACCACCAAGGCCATCTCAAATAGGCATATTTTTTTACATTACTAAAGTTGTTAAAAAAAGCACCAATAAACAAAAACTCATTCCCTCAAACCCACATTGATTTGAATGTTCTTTCTAATGTGATAAATCTGAGTTAAAAACCTGGCATGTTTGACCAAGAATACAGTGGCAGAGGGGCTATTGGAGAGTGTTTGTTGGAGTAGAGAAATAGAGATAAGAACATAAGGTATGCCTAAGTAGAGTCTTACGTGGGGATTATTAAATTCTGTGCGAGTAGCAACAATTGGGTATATTCAAAATACTCTGAAAAATCCCTTAAAATTTTCCATAAAATACGTATTTTTCTTTTTTTTTTAAAGATTTTATTTATTTGAGAGAGAGAATGAGAAAGAGAGAGCACGAGAGGGGGGAGGGTCAGAGGGAGAAGATGCGGGACTCAATCCCGGGACTCCAGGATCATGACCTGAGCCGAAGGCAGTCGCTCAACCATCTGAGCCACCCAGGCGCCCTGTATTTACTTTCAAGTAGTCTAACATTGTTAATTTTTCCTTCAGCATTGCTTTTCTTTTGTTGAGCCAGTGATGAGGCATTTGCGATATTCTTTTTGGTGGCTAAGGGTAGAACAACAGAATTGGAAGAACTACTTTTTATTCTAGTTTCTGAAACTGATTTTCACTAGTTCTGTGAATAAAAATGCCTTTTGGTTTTTTTATGGGTGAATGAGAAAAGGCCTGTGTTTTCCAAAGAAATCCTTGGGTAACAAGGATGTTTTGAGAGACCACTTTTTCTTAGAAAGGCCCATTCTCTTTCACACAGTGTGAAATTTATACCCCTTTGTAGCTCTAATTTTCCTGTGTCCTTGTCTGTCATCTCAGTCTCTTTCTGTCTAATTGTACTCTGCTATCTTGTCTGATAGGCTCCCATCTCAACTCTTATGCTTATGCTTATTTTCTCTTCATCTTTGTTCCCATACTCACTCGTACTTATCCCATGCTTTGTATTTTTCTTGTTCTACTCAGTCACAGTAGCGCAATCCACTTCAAATTCAGTCATCTGAAGCATGGTATCGTAAGACCAGGTTTCAGTTTAGTCTCATATTAACTTTTCTAAGAAAGCCATTGCACATTCCTGAGCCTTAAGTTCCTTAGTTGAATAAGGAAGGTAATATATCTCTTACAAACAGGATTTAATATTATGAAGGAGTGCCAAGTGGTGATGGCTTTTTAAATAAATTAGAATTTCATGATTCCATTATCCATAGACTGTGCCTTATATAAAAGTTAGTAACTTAAGTCAGAGTTGGTGCTCAGAGACACACAGGATAGTCAGTGCAGTGTTTCTAAAAATTTCAGGGACAACTTTGGACTTTCTTATTTCTGTTCAGCTACACCCTATTCTTTCACAGATCATACTCTATAATCACCCTGTATCCATCCTGTCTCCTGATCAGAAATTGATAAAGTTGACACAATATACATAAGACATTTTTTCTGGTCCAGTGGAACTTTTTGACATAAAGGTTAGTAAATAATGAGAGTAAATTTTTTCTTTTGAATGCCAGAGTCTGGTGGAAATTCTTACTGTATCCAAATTATTAACAGCAATGTAGAGAAACTTAATGAAGGTACTGGTTTATCTTTAATGGAATGTAAAATATGTATCCATTTTTAAAAGCATTTATTGAGTGTCTACCTGGATATAATACTGAAGAAATAATGGCTACATGACCCAATATGGGATTAAAAGTTGAATTCCAGATAACCTAATTTTCCTTGAAAAATATTCATTATGGGCTGTGTGTGTGTCTTAACATGAAGATTAAGAAATTAAGGTTAGAGTTGGAAAATTTTTAATCAGTTGATATCTGTTTAAAGTCATATTTATCAATAATTTGATCAGTTAAAATTATTCTGGAAATCCATAGATTAATCTTTTCTTCCTAGTACTTCAAAAACCTCAGTAAGTGTCCAGCAGTAGAAATCTGCAAGAGATGATTTTCATCTTTGGCCACTACTATTGATCATTAGTGGTTGTGACCTACTTTTAAGGGGCTGGTAGGGAAGGAGTCATAGTATGTATATTTAAGGTTACTTTTAAAAAGCCTTCCAGTATTCCATCACTTCATTGTTGTTTCCATGGAAGCAGAACCACTGTCAGCAGCAGGAGTCCATTTCAACTGCTGGCTTCCGGTTCTTGTTTCTGTTACTATGGAGACTGCCTAGAAAGCAGCAGAGATACCCAAAGTTTAAAAAACAATGATTTGATTACAAACTGTGGTTTTAACTCTAGCTTGAATTAGGTGCTCCATAGTCCTGGCAGTTTTGAATTTCATATTATTTTGGGAGACAAATTAATTTTTTTGAATAAAGCAAATTTTGAAGTTGTGTTAAAGCTTGTAATCACACTGAATTAAAAAACTAAATTGCCATAGTTTCTGTTACAGTTTAGCTTATGCTGAATCAGAAATTTTAAGTGGGGGATTTAAATTAGGGCATGAAAGATAGAACCTGCAATGAGAAGTGCTCATGATAATGGAAGTAGCAGAGTCCATGAACAGTAAACTCAAAACTAAAGGAGGAGTAATGTGTAGAAATAATGAATGTTTCCTATTTATGTGGCACATTTTACTTTCACAACATGTTTCAATTACTTAGGTCACTTTCACAGATACATTGTATAAAAATAAAAGTTTAGAAACTCAGTGAATTTTAAGGACAGAGGCAGGAATCATATTGATATTTTAATTTTAATTGAAATTTGAGGAGTTGGAGAGTTAATAAATGTAGACTATTCCATGGTTAAGAAGTGATAGAGATTCTTGCCTGCAAGACTAGTTATATTTTTGAGTTACTCATAAAGGAGAGAAGAGATGGAATAGTAATGTAAGAACTGTGCAAGGAAGATTTTGTTTTGTTTTGTTTTGTTTTAGCAAAATTGCAATCCCAGTTTGCTTGCTGTTTTTCTTTGAGGGCTCTATTCAGTCTGGATTCTTCGGTTTGCATGTTTCGAGAAAATCCACATTTGAGCTACAGTAGGCAAAGAATGGCAGGAATGTAGCTTCCGCTGAAATCTGGGACCCCAGTCACACCAGGATTCCTTTTTTTGTCTCTCATAACTGCTTTTCTCTGTTAAAGTCCCTCTTTCTGGTTGGTTCTTTGGGCATTGGCAGAAACTAAGGCTGCTGGCAGTTCCCAGTCCTCTTATTTCCAGCGTCAATAGCAGAGAGGGACTGATTGGCCCAGTTTGTGTTGGGCCAATTCCTCCCTTTTCCAACTGTGGCCAAGAGGGTGGGGTTCTGTCATTGGTCCAGCTTGTGACAGAGGACTCACCCTTGACTGACTAGTAGGGGGCAGAGGGACAGAGATCTGAAACATGAGTGCAGTTTTCTTTCACTCCACCTTGTTAAGGGCTGGTAGTGGGAGGGAAGAGGTGGAGGGTTACAAAGGGGGGAAGTAAGGGCCATGACCCGGAAGAAATAGAAGATGCTATTCTAGGCAGAAATAACGTTTTTCTACTAGTAGTCTTTGGGGGGAAAATGCCTGCTTTACTATAATTCAGTTCAGTTCACTTCAGCAACACAGGAACGTTATTTTGTAGGATTTGGTTTAGAGAGAAGCCAAGATTGAAAACCTTTACAGTTTAGTGCTTCCTGTATACAGCCATCTTTGTTGTGGTGTCTTTTATGTATAGTCTCCTTTAATCTCTGCAGTCATTTGAAGTATATATTTAGAGAATGAGGAGGTGGGTCAGAGAATTGAGATGATTTATCATAGGTCACATGACTAGTGAGAGGCAGAGCCAGAATTTAGATAACCATGGTTTCCAGAATGTAATCAAGGGCACTTTCCACTGTATGATACTTGCTTTTTGGTTAACTTCATTCAGAAAATGCAGGAAAGTACTGTGTATGAAGTGCTTTGATAAAAATGAGTCGTGAATGTATAGAATATTATTTATGAAAGGAGCCTTAGAGATCATATAGTACAGTGGTTTTCAAACTTTCAGTCATGGAATCCTTTCTTCAAACGAAATGTTGTATCACAGTCAGGTATATAAAATGGATAAAAGCTTAGGATCATTCCAGTCTAGAGAGGAGAGAGCCCAGTACTTGCTTAATGGGCTAGACCACCTCTTTTTCGAGGTCTTGAGTTCTTTGGATACCCTTTGTTTAGAGAAACAGAACCAGCCAGGGTCAATGACTTGTCCATTTTCCTATAATTATATATTACAGGGGTTTCAATTACATTTTTTTCCTCTTTTTTAAGTTCTTATTTTAATTCCAGTTGGTTAACATACATTTCAGTTACATTCTTATTTTCAGTTGTAAGGTGGATGACAATTTGTTGTTAATGAAAAAACCATGAAGCTTACAAAAATCAGAGTGACTTCAGAGTTACCCTAAGTAATTTTATTCTCCAGTTTGTTGGTACTTTTAGAGCATATCAAATCCATGTCATGGCTCTTACTACACATCTACTGCATTTAGTCCCAATTTGTTGAATTGGAATTGTATACTCCCTGGACTAGGCTAGTTTTCTGTTTGCAGAGCTTTTTTATACTACATTTCTTTTATATCAATATCTCCTATAAAAGATATCAAGTTCTCTCTATATATTTAAATAGGAAAATTTCCGAATTTGGATAAATCAAATTTATGGTGGTAATATTTACACCTTGCTAATACTAATAACTTTGATGTCTGTTCCAGTTTTGAATCTCTCTTCTTTTTAGTTAGAAATGTGAACAAGTGATGAACTGGGTAAAAAAAAATCCTCAGATTGGATAAAAGAAAATTTATTTATTTTTCACATGTCCTGGCTTTGTTTTCTCCTTTTAGGAGAGTCAAGCCCGACCCGTCGAGAAGCTGTGAAGAGAAGAACAGCAGAGTATCTCATGCGAGCAGAGAGTCTTTCTAGCCTTTATGGAAAACCTCAACTTGAGGATGTATCTCAGGTGTGTCTTACATTTCATTTTGTATTTTCTTTAGCCATTTTTGCTGTGTTGTCTGTCGGCTTTATTTATAATTAGAATGTTTGAGAATATTGGTCTTTGGAATTTTATCAGTAATTTTATAACAAGTTATTGGTGGGAAGAGCATTAAAGCACGCCACCAAATGTGGCAGAAAACGGGACTTGCTTTCTCCTCTTTCTCAGCCCTTTGTCCCTTACTGTACCCTTAAAACTTCATGTGTTAAAATGATGGTAATTTGTGCTGAATTTTATTTGAAAAATTTTTAAGGTTAATTAATGGTTTTTGTACAATTCCTGTACAGTTTTATTGATTCATGCTAAAACTACTTAAGCATAAGTCCTACAGCTGCTATAGATCACCTGGAATTATAAAGGCATAATTCTAACAGGGTTATTTAGGTCATTTAGGTTAGGGCTGTCTTTACTTAGTCTGGTCTAGAAAGCAGGTGAATGCTTAAAACATTGGAAACATTATTATTTATTTATTATTTTAATGTCATATCTATCTGGATTTGGCACATATCAAGAAGTAACTTTTCTGGGGGCGCCTGAGTGGCTCAGTTGTTAAGCGTCTGCCTTCAGCTCGGGTCATGATCCCAGGGTCTTGGGATTGAGCCCCATATCGGGCTTCTTGCTCAGCAGGAAGCGTGCTTCTCCCTCTATCACTCCCCCTGCTTATGTTCCCTCTCTCGCTGTCTCTCTCTCTGTCAAATAAATAAATAAAATCTAAAAAAAAAAAAAAGTTTCTTCTTTATATAAACTAAGTTTTTTCTGATATAATTTAAGAATTATATCTTCTAGAGACGGGAGAAAGTGCTTATTTTCTTAATTGATCTAAGATTCAGGTGAGCTTGTTCGTATCCCAGCTGTGTCATTTGAAGCCATGGAAGACTGGACAATCTTAGCTTCAGTTTCTACATCTGAATAATGATAATATTAATTCCTTTCTGGGTTATTGTTAAGGATTAAATGAGTTTAAAAAAACCACTCATATATATACATATGAGTGTGTGTGTGTATATATATGTGTGTGCACGTGTGCACTCACACACCCACACAAATACTGCAAATCAAGTGCCTACCTCATAAAAAGACCAGCCTATAGGCTAAGCTTATAAGAGTAGCTTAATAAGTTTTAGCCCTATTTTTCATCTCCCTACACATATTGCTTTGTATAATTTTTTCCATATTTTTTTAATGCTAATATACTTTTTGACAACTATAACATGTCTCAGTTTTCTAGTTTTAAAAATAGCTCAATACTTAATCTTGTTTCATTGGACCATTAGACTTTTTGTTGCCGATTTTCTGAGTCTTTTAAAATATGCAATTATCAAACAGATACTTATTAGTGAGAATTTTCAGTGTTAAGTGTTTGACCGTTCCTTTTTTTTGTTTTAGAGAGAGCAAGAATGCGTGTGTGGTGGGGGGGAGAGGCAGAGGGAAAGAGAGAGAATCTTAAGCAGGCTCCACGCCCAGTGCGGAGCCCAATGTGGGGCTTCATTTCATGACCCTGAGATCATGACCTGAGCTGCAATCAAGAGTCGGGCACTTAACCGACTGAGCCATCCAGGTGCCCCTGACCATTACTTTTAGAATAAAAAAATTATATTCCTATTTGGAAGTAATATACTTTTGTTACTTGTTCTTATATAATGAATATGATTTAAATAAGTATCTGCTGTTTCATTTTCAGATTATTATTCTGTGTTCTATTTGCTAATCTTTTCCTATTTTCTATCATTGTTGGTTTGATTGTATTATTAAGTTTATTTTTAAACTCCTTACTATTTTATCCTTTTTAAATGGAATATTTATCTAAAGATTACTTTGAACTCAAGTCTTATTTTCTGTGGGGTTGACAGCCTTCCCTGTGTCCAATCCTGATGTGTACTTCCTCAATTCCATTTTGGGGGACAATTATAAAAGTATTAAATAGGATGGGCCTCTATGAACTTACTTATTTTACTAATTCATCTTGTATGTAAATATTCTAACAGTTTTAGAAAATTACTAGTATTTTATTCTTTCCATTAATGTTAACTTTGAATGTTCTACCTATTCTTACTCCTCAAACTCCCGACTTACGCAGCCCCGTTATAGTTTCCCATAATCACTTCTGTGAACAATAGTTTATTAAGCAAATAAATATATAAAGCCTGCTGTATAGCTTTTGACTTGGAGAAGGGAACCATAAAATATATCAGTCAGAAATTCCCTTCGAGCACAACTTCTAATGAAAATTAAACAAAGGAGATCTAATACAGGAGAACTGGTTGTATTAGATTATATATTAATTCACTAAGCATTGGTTAAGACGCTCTATGAATATATTATCAAACTAGATATACTTTGGAGTTATACAAAAGATAATGACACAGTCTCTGCTTTTGCAAACCCTATATAGTGTAATTGAAGCCCAAAATATGCATCTCATTGAAGAAATGAAAGAATGGTCAGAGTCATGTAGAATAGTGGGAACTTGTATCAAAAAAGGGTAAAAAAAACTACCTAGTGAATCAGATTTGATGTGCTAGGATTTTTTTCAACTCTTAGGCAAGGAAGCTAGAGGACAGTTTTTCTTGCTAGAACAAGATGTTTCTCTTTGGTTAGTATTTGCTTTTTATTTCACTAATGTATTTTATGCTGTTGAACCTGGCCCTTAGGTCAGAGGCATGCTTATTTTCTTATCTATTATTTAACTTAAATGACTTCTTGAGGTTCATGATGAGCTTGGTGAATTCACTGTTTCCTTCTTTAGCCCTCTTTGGGCCTCAGTTTCAACCAACACAATGAGAGGATTGGTATAAATGATTTCTAAGGCCCTTTTAGCTCTTAAATTCTGTGCAAAGCAGATATTATTTCTCTCTAGAATCCATGTGCAAGTATTTCTTTCTAGACTGGTTGATTAGGAAAATAAAGGAATACCTTCTGGTTTCAAAATTTTGTGTTGATTGTTGTTTTCCCCATTGGTGCAGTCCAGGTCATGACTCGTTCCACCCGAGTTTTCTGTGATGATTTAAGCTTTTGCTTTATTGAATTTATTTATGAGACTCTTCTGTGGTAAATATAAAAGTTCTGAACTTCCCAGTCATTGATGGTAATATCCTTTTTAAAAAAGGACAGAAAGGAGCAAAAGCACTCTTTGTTTTCTTCATTACTTCAATTTTAATAGGCTCTAAGAAAAGGGGCAGTTTTCAGAAAAAAAGGAAGTGAACTTTGAAGTAAAGGTGAAGTCTTAACTGATGGAGATAGAGTTCTTTTTCTCTTCCTTTTTTTTTTTTTAATTGGAGATGACTTTGAATGATTTAAGAATTAATATTAAAAGAGGATTTTCCTGGAAAAGACTTGGAGTAGCTTTTTTGCTCTTTTTGGCTCTAGGAATTTTAAACCAAGATCATTGAAATTTAGAAAAAGACAATAAATGGTCTATATTTAGGACATAAAAGATTGTGTAGTTTCTAAAGTGTGAATACATTTTTTGTCATGCAGTTAAACAAGGTGTGAATGAAAATTAATGTGTAGAATGCATGCCTTTCCTGAATATTTATAGATTTTGGGTATAATTGCTATAATATTGAAAATATTTTTCTGTTGTGCATTTTGTTGACTTGTATTATTGATATTTCTCAATTTTCCTTTAGAAAATATTTTTAAAATTTATTTTATTTTTTTAAGATTTTATTTATTTATTTGAGAGAGAGAGAGAGAGAGCACGAGAATGGGGAGGGTCAGAGGAAGAAGCAAACTCCCTGCTGAGCAGGGAGCCTGATGTGGGACTCGATCCCGGGACCCTGGGATCATGACCCAAGCTGAAGGCAGTCGCTTAACCAACTGAGCCACCCAGGCGCACTAGGAAATATTTTAAAATGAGTATTGTGTCACCCTTAGTGAGAAATGGCCCAAGCAGCAATGCAGTCAGTGGCAGTCTATCTCAGTAATATGACATCCTTGAAATGTGATCTAAGAGAGGCTTAGGAAACCAGGTTGGAGGGTTAATAAGGTGCCAGTTAAAGTCTTGGCAAAGCCAAAAATTTACAGATGAAGCCAAATTCGGAAACTAAAGTATAGTTAACCGTCAGGTTTCAGAGTGTGGGTTCTTGATATGTTTTTTCGTGCTTTCCTTTTACCCTTATCTCCCCACCATCCCCCCAAACTTACTCTTAGGTTACGGATAGCTAACCCTATTCCAGATGTGCTTGGTGGACCAGCAGCATCAGCATCACCGTTAGTTTGTTGGAAATGCAGAATCTTAGCCTCTCTCAGACTGACCAAATCAGAATCTCCGTTTTAACAAGGTCCTCTGATAATGTGCAAACACGTTAAAGTTTGACAAGTACCGCACTCACAGATTGGTAAGAATGGAGGTAGATCTCAGTGAGAACAGGGATTATTATCAAGTGAAGAAGACTATGGGCAGGATAAACAGCAACTTTAAAGAAATCAACAAAAACAAAGGTAAGCGTCACTCAGCCATTTAGAGAATGTAGAACAGAAATAGTAAACAGATTTTATTGGTGTGTTTAATCCTCTGGTAATGACTGCCAAGAACACTGTATTATGAGAAAGAGTGTGAGATTAACAGAGATACCTGCCAAGGGCTTGAGCAGTGGAGTGATATATATTTGCCATTTTTGGTTTTGAAGATTATTGGATCATTATACATTCTTATAAGACCCATCATGTATTTCCCCCCCCCCCACCTCCTCCTGTGTTTTATTTTGGTATAGATGAATACAACTGTTCTTGCTTCTCTAGGCATCTTCTGTTACAGTAGTTAATATATATAGGTGAAAATTTTACTTTTTTCA
The DNA here is from genome assembly GCF_003265705.2 of Callorhinus ursinus. Classification (NCBI taxonomy): domain Eukaryota; kingdom Metazoa; phylum Chordata; class Mammalia; order Carnivora; family Otariidae; genus Callorhinus; species Callorhinus ursinus. Next base: position 46,728,415 of record NW_027397075.1, on the reverse strand, counting down.
TTAAGGAAATCAGCTATGTTTCCTAGAAATACACTGTATTCCACCCCCTCCATTCCCTTAGCATTGGCTGGATTTTCCCCAAACAGTGTTATATTATTTTGTAAGTAAGATTTAATCCCCTCTTATCTGTTATCTGGTTTTGTCATCTTAGATTGCTTAACCTTACCGCTTCTCAGTTTTCTCATCTGAAAAAAAAAAAAAAAAGAGAGAATGTTGGACTTGATCTCTATCTCTTTCTGTTCTTAGAATTCTGTGGATTTATGTTTCCTTTTGCCATCGGAAAAAAGGAATAGATCTATAGGGATTCTACCCAATTTAAACGCTGCGTATAAGGAATACAGGATTTTTTATTGATGATTTTATTTCATGATCTTTCTTTGTTCATTTCTCTGATCTTAAACTTTTATAGATGGTTAAAGTGGAAAGAGAACTTTAATGATCACTTTGCCTTTGGTCTTTCCCTATTAGAATTTCACCATTCCCATCTTTGCAGAAGTAACCTTACTAAATCACTGTTTTCTTTGGGTTGTTTGTCATACAAAAACTTGTTTTCTAAACTCTGGAGAATATGGTCCAGACCTGGCATTCAAGGCCTGTGAAAACTGACTGATCCTAAGTGCATAATATTATTTTCCTTTGTTCTACAATGTGAACATTTTTTCCCCACCAGACCAGTTTCCTTCCAATCCTATATATCCTTTTCCTAACCTAATTTCAACATAGCATTTAAAATCCTCTTTAGTTCCACTTGTTTCTGAGGCTACAGTTTATCATATACGAACCAGTGACTTATCTCTATTGTCTTGTATTTTTAAAAACTGTTTTGTTGTTATTTAACTTTTCATGTTTTTGGCTTATCTCCTCAAATAAATTATAAACTTCTTGAAGCTAGGGGATCGTGCCTTTTGATGGTTTCTGTTCTTTTCAGTTATAATGCACATAGTGGGCACGCAATCGTTATTCACTGAAAGGTGCAGGAGCGATTTTACGGTTTGCTATCTTTGTTGTTGAGATTGCTACAGTGAACCAAAACCCTGCTTTGGAAACTGAAAGATCCAATAACATCAGTGAGTAAGAAGGTATAAGGTAGAAATGGGAGATAGGGGGCACCTGGGTGGCTCAGTCAGTTAAGCATCCAACTTTTGATCTCAGCTCTGGTCTTGATCCCAGGGTCGTGAATTCAAGCCCTGCATTAGGCTCCACGCCAGGTGGCTCAGTCAGTTAAGTGTCCAACTCTTGATTGATCTCAGCTCAGGTCATGATTTCAGGGTCATGGGTTCAAGCCCTGCGTTGGACTCCGTGCTGGGTTGGGGCCTACTTAAAAAAATTTAAATAAATAAATAAATGAATGAATGAATGAATGAATAAATAAATAGGAGATAGGGAAGTTAGACTCATTTGGCCATATTTTTAAAGATAAATGTAATGGATAAATTATTCTAGAGCAATAATTCAATTCAAAACTGTACAGCTATAATGAAACTTTGTAACAAATGGAAAACTGAGCCAACCATGAATCACAGCCTTATATTTACCCCAGATGGCTCAAGAGTAACTTAGAGGGGGAGTACTAAAAAACAATGTAATAATCGATAAACTTGTTTATTTAGGTACTCTTTTCCCCTATAACTTTACCAAAAATCACAATCAGCTCTTACTCTTCCTTGATAATAGAATAGGGGAAGATGAATTTTTAATGATCAGAATGTGTTGTGGAGTAGAATGACTGCAAACAATACAGGAAGAAGTTGGGGCACACCGAAGTTAGTCCTTGCTTGCTAAACCTAAAAACAAACAGAAATTTGAAAGCAATTAGAATTGTTGCTGTTAGAAAATTTCACAAATGGTAGATTTCCCAGCTGTAAATGACACCTGATTTATGGATGTTACTTCTTTCTCTTGCTTCCCTCCTCTCTTCCTCCTTCCTCTCTTTTCTTTTCTCCTTCCAACTGATGTGCTAGGAGCCGTGTGAAGATGACTAAGGTGTATTTCCTGTTCTCAGGGAGCTCCGTGTCTAGTGATACTGGCCTGCACAAGGACTTGAAGTATCAAAAGTGGTATCTCAGTAACTGTTAATCATGACATTTCATTAACCAGGATATTTATCTTCCATTCAGGGGGAGAACAGTGTTTCCTGTATATTCTGATAGACTTCTGACAACAAACAAGTCTGCTTTGAGGCTACATTAAAGGCTTTGTGTCTCCTGTCATCCTTTGCAGCATTACCATTTTACTATACAGATTAATATAACATTGCCTTCTGGTTGTAAATGCCAAATGGAGATGTCTTTGGAGTTTATTTCGACTAAAGTCATACTTTACTGATAGGGAAAAACTAAGACCAAGGGCTGGGGAGTTAGGATTATTCTTTTATTGTGTCTGGTCCTGAAATATCCTTTCCTGTTTTCATTGATCTTTTTTGTAGCCAACAGACCTAGTTTTTCCACATAACGCATGTTCAAATATTAAAAAAAAAATTGTTTTCTCCTGTAAATCATCTCTTTTCTAGGCTTAAACAACCTTGGTTGTTAACAATTATTGGTTATATGATGGAGTTTCTTAATTTCTCACCGTTATTGACAGTTCTTCTGGTTAACCTTGGATCTGCTAGTCCTCTTAAAATACGTAGTATATATTTATAAAGTAACATTAAAGGACTATAGTTTCACGATGAGAGAGAATGACTTGTGTTGCCGCTTTCCCCAAGTTTATCAATTATTACATTGTTTTTTAGTACTCCCCCTCTAAGTTACTCTTGAGCCATCTGGGGTAAATATAAGGCTGTGATTCATGGTTGGCTCAGTTTTCCATTTGTTACAAAGTTTCATTATAGCTGTACAGTTTTGAATTGAATTATTGCTCTAGAAATTATACCAGCTCATTATTTTTTCTTTTTAAAATTTTGTTTTCAATGTTATCATGATTTATTTACTTGAAACTTTTTTCTTGCTTTTTCTTTTTGATTTTCTTTCTTTTTGATTTGATTTTTTTTTATTTTACATTACAGACAAACAGAAACTTCCTCCTTTCATCTTTCCATTCTCTGATTTATGATAAATTTAGTTTCCTTTGGCCTGGCATTTGCTTCAGCAGGCAGTCTTCCTTCAAGTACCTCCCTGATTGATGTATAATCTTTGATATCTTCCATTAGCCTCCAGGATCACTAAGTTCAAGGCCCCCTTGGAACCTAAGGAGCCCTGCCGAGGAGCTGAAGGCCTTCAGAGTCCTTGGGGTGATTGACAAGGTAATTCTTCAGTGTCTCTTCAAGAGTTCAGTCATAAATCGACTGCATGCTGACATTATGTCTTTGAAGCTCTGGATCTTAAGGATATGAAACAAAAGGAGAAAATGACTCAAATGCATCTGCACTTTAAAATAACAAAAGCAGAAGAGAAAAAGCTTTTATCTAAGCAATTCATGTAAGGTCATGCAAAATATATTTGAGCTAAAGGAGAAGATGCATATTTGTTGGCATTCAAGTTGAGTAAGGGTTTGGTTTTATAAACCTGTTAGAGCAGGGTAAAGATACACTTTTTGTTAGTTACAAAGACTTGTTAGTAATTTTCAACATTAACTGGTATAGTCAATCTAATGATCAAACAGAAAAATGGCACTCTTCTAAGAACTGCCATTTACTGAGTACCTACTATGTGTCAGGCCGTCTATTAGGCATATCATATAAAACAACTTGCTTAGTCCTTCCCACAACCCTGCTTTCCCCATCATGGTAGGAAAGTGATAGTTAGAACAGGGTAAGTAACTTGCCCAGAAGTTACATTGCTAGTTTAGGGTAGTACTGGAATTCAAACCTAGATCTTTGTGAATCCAAAAGCATTTTTTTTCCTAGCACATCACCCCCCACCCCCCCACCTTTATACACACACACTTTTGTAACTGGAATAAAAAATAAAGAGATAACAGAGATACCTGCTTTTGAGTTTCCCCAAATTTGGTGACATCTCAGGTACACTAAAAATTCACAGTACTGGCTGAGAGCTTACAAGTGTAATTTAAAAACCATATACAGTAAACCATGTTTTAAATGTATTTATCAACCACCACCTTACCTTTTTCAGAGTAAAAGAAAATGCTTTATTTAATATTAAGGTATAAATTTAGGTGGTCTTTTTATATTAACCACCTTTTATGAAGCACCTTAGTGTTCGTTTGTAACTTACTGTTCATTGAGTACTTCTTAGGTTCTAAAATATGCATGTGATTTGTTGCTAAAACTAAACAATAAACAGTATATTTCAGGCAAGTTAGACAGGAACTAATGGTTTGCGGTATTCCGAAGGGAATGTTAGGTTGGATATTACATGAAGCTCTCAGTGTCTTACTGAATTTTATAAGTATCATTTTTCTCAAATTCATATAACTGAATTTTGACTTAAAGAATTCTAAGCAGTAGTACTTTTCAGCCTGAAACATTTCTTTAACCATGTTTTTCCTAGCTTTTCCAGTTTGGAGAACATTCTGTTTGAGAGTACAGGGAAGCAAAATAGGAACTGAATAGTTCCTGGGTTCTTGGATTTCTGTACAAGCAAATACACTTTTTTGATGTACAGTGTCTGTTCCCTCTCTTTGATGTATTTATTTTGATAAAGTATGACTTTTCATTGATATGCTCTAATCATGAGTTAAGTCACCTTGAAGTCCTGGTAATATCTATGAGTCTCACAGGTTTATCCAAACAAGCACTTTCAGCAGTGGAGGAATTCTTAAATTCTGTGTTGAGGCACAATTTGCCACTGTCTTTATTCTGTTAACCTGGGAAGTATGTTGAGAAGGTGTTGAGAAGGTGACATTTAACTTTCTAAGTAGAGATAAGGAAATATGTATTTGGGAATTAATAAGCTTTGCAAATAATCTTTTAAAATTTACAACAGAGTCACTCTTTGTAAAAAAAATTACTAGATTTTTAAAAATTTGACTTATTTTAAGATAAATTCTTTTCCATTTGGGTTTTAGAAACTGGAAGTTTGGAAGAACAGTGTTGAATACATTGAAATGGCTAGCAGATACACAGGATATATTAATCTAAGCCTGTACAGACCATAGTTTCTCTGATTTTGTTTCATTGCAGTATTTGTTCTTTATGAATTATTTTGAATGTTATTGTCTATAAACTTAGGAAAATAAATGTCCCTAGGAATAGGATTTTACAGACTTTTAAATAGAAAGTAAATCAAATCTGTTCATCAATATCTAGACTGTAAGCTCCATGAGAACAAGATCTTGTCTTTCTTTTTCTCTGTATTCTCAGTGCCTAGAATCATGCTTGACACATAATGGGTGCTTGATAAATATTTGTTGAAGGAATAAATTGGAAACTTGAATAATTTTAAGTATATCATATATAGAGTGACACCTACTGGTATAATGTGAGACTGCTCCCTAGTACCATTGCTCAAGACACCTAGAGAAATAATTCCATTGCTGTATCTTGGTCTAGTATTCAAAGGGAAATAAATGACTTTTTCTTCTTCAACTGGGATAACAAAATCCTTCATTAACATATATATGCAACAAGGAATTTAAGCATTAGGGCTCTTGGAATATAAATAAGCTGGTGTACATTTAGAAGCAAGAATGATAAGGCTAGTGAGGGGGTCCTCAAAATCATATACAAAGAATAGCTGAAAAAATGAAGTATGGTTTACCTGATAAAAACATGTGTGTACTTCATATTTTTGAGGGCTACCCAGGATAACGTGATTACATAATGTTTTGTGCAAATCTTGAGGATGAAAGAGGATATTATGCCCACATCAAGAGGTGCAAACTGTGATCACCTTAGGCAAACCAGGATGTATGGCTTTCCTGGAAAAAAGGTAGTGAAGGATAAGATTTGTTTGTTACTATCCCCAAAGGATACAACCAGAACTAAATGAGTACAAGTTTTCAAGTTTAGCTAATGTTTAAAGAATTAGGATTGACCAAAGGCAGACTGGATTCCATCATACTTACTTGTTTTTTGTCATTAGAGATATTGAAGGCTGAAGGGTCATTGGTGGGGTTGTTGTAGAAAGAATTCAAGCACTGGATGGACTTTTACATTAGGTAACTTCTAAAGATTTCTGTTAGCCCTCACATTCACTTACACATGGTCTTCATGTAGTAATAGCAAGGAAAAGTAGAAATTAGTAAAAAACCAATACTTTGATGAGAAGGATGGATTGCTATTGTTTCCATGTAAGTTTGTGCATGTGTGCATGAGGTATGTATAATTAGGGTGTGTATATGATTTCGTGTATAAGGACTGTTTATATATAGGTAATTTGCAGTTGAGTTAGAAGTCTGGATTGGTCATTTGACTGGTAGTAGAATGCCCAAATGCAGGGAGAGTTTCTGAGAAAGTTCAATATTGTATAACTTACCTACAGAAAGAATAAAGATGTCTATAATCTAGTAAATAGTTATGTACTAATGGCAGTTTCCTGGTCTTGTTATTGTGCTATAGCTATATAAGATATCACCATTGGGAGAAGCCGGGTGAAGGGTACATGGGACTCTACTGTTTTTGCAACTTCCTGTGCATTTAAAAAAGAGTTTAAAAAAAAAAAAGGCTTGGAAGACACTGACTTGAACAGTAGAGTAATAATACCAAGATACGTTCCCTTCATGTCCAGTTAACTCTTCTGGGTTGTATGCAGCCAGAGTCCTCGTGCATGTGGGTGTGTGTCTAGTGTTTGCAGGGTCAATCAGTTAAGACAGCTGGATTGCTCAAATTCATTCTCACTCCTTAACAAACAACTTCAGTAGGATGCTTGATAAATCATTGTTATAAGAGATGCCACATACTTTGTAAAACTAATCACTATTAAATCAAACGCCTTGGTATTTTATAATCAAGATATCTTTTCAACTTTATCTCAAGCTTGGCAGGCAGAATTCTTAGTTTGACTTGCCATTGAAAAAAAATATAATTTTAGCTAAAATATTTTTTGAGAAAATTTATGTAGATTGTTCAGATTGAGTAGATGTTGAGAGAACCTTAAAAAATAAGTATGGGGTGCTTGGGTGGCTCAGTCGGTTAGGCTTTCGACTCAGTTTCAGCTCACATCATGATCGAGCCCCACATTAGGCTCTGCCGGGCATGGAGCCTGCTTGGGATTCTCTCTCTTCCTCACTCTCTGCCCTGCCTGTCCCCCACTCACATACTCTCTCTCTCTCTCAAAAAAAAGTACAAAGTAAGTACTTACTTTTTAAGTTTCCTAAATAATATTTTCTATGATGATAAATAGATAAAGTGTCCTTATTGGGAACACAGAAGCATCAATACTTGGTATTTGCTCATTAAGAGAACATTGGGTTGAACTGGATTAAGAGGAATTTGACCTTTATTAAACAGTGTGGCAAAAATATTACTTAAATGATATCAAATTACAAGTGTTGCACTTTTGCTTGTAGAAAGATGGAATTGCTTATAGAAAGAGATCCTTTTCCATATTTTTTTCTGCTAAGTATAACTAAAACTCTGGATGTTATACAGAAAACAAACAATAGGAAGACTGGAAACTAGAGAGTAGAAGGAAGACTGGCTAATGACATTGGGACCCAATGACTGTGTAGTGGTAAATTCCCTGTACTTTCTTTTCCTCACAGACTGGATGTTGGAGAAATGAGCAACTCAGCAAAGCTAACAGGAACAGACAGAAAGCAAACTTAACAAAAACCTGCTCTTTCTAGCCAAAGGACTATGAAATGGGCAGCTTAGTAAGACAGAAAACTTAGACAGTAACCACCCTACTCCAGCCAGCACCACAGAAAAACTTTGGCACTACCGCACTACAATAGCAAAGGCCATGTGAGGTACCTATACTTTCATCCTTGCAAGACTGCAATGAGGTGCTGCATCCTTTTATTAGGTTGGTGTCAGAAATGGCCAAGTGAGGGGATCTGGAACTTATATCCCCACTGGGCAGAAATGACACATATCAGTTGTGACTACTTGGGACCCTGGACTTTTAGCCCCAGCTGGTGGTAAAGAGGCTCCCCATCCTTTCCCCACTGAGGTAGTGTTAAAGGAGGCCTGCTAGAGATTTAGGATTTGACCACTACCCAGTGGTAATGAAGCTACCTCCCACATGGTGTAAAGTGAAGGCTCCATGAGGAGCAGTAATGAAGCATCTCTGTTCTTCCCAGCTAGGGTGGTATCAGCAGAGGCCTGAACTCCTACTTCTACCCAGCAGTTAACTAGGAGTCCCATTTTCCTCCCCCAGATATCACTGAAGGCCAAAAGGGGAACCTGAACTTCCACCTCTACCTGGTAGAAGCAAACTAATTATCTCTTTCCTCCATCAGAATCATGTCAGAGAAGGAATGCTGAAATAAAATTTTTTTACAAGATGCAACATCTTACAATACCCAAAACATCCAGCTTTCTGTAGAAAATCATTGAGAATCGGGGCACCTGGGTGGCTCAGTCAGTTAAGCATCTGCCTTTGGATCAGGTCATGATCTCAGGGTCCTGGGATTGAGCCCCAAATCAGGCTCCCTGCTCAGCACGGAGTCTGCTTCTCCCTCTCCATCTCCCCCAGCTCATGCTCTCTCTCCCTCACTCTCTCTCAAATAAATAAATAAAATCTTAAAAAAAAAAAAGGAACATCATTGAGAAAAGATAATCAACTGATACCAACACTGAGATGACACAGATGTTAAAGCTATCTGTCAAGGTTTAAAACAGCCATCATAAAAATGTTTCAGTGAGCAATTACACATATGAAACAAACAAAAAATAGAAAGTCTCAACAAAGAAATAGAAGATACAAAGAAAAACCAAATGGAAGCTGTAGAACTGAAAAATACGATAAGAGAGAGAGGCAAAAGCAAACCTCAGTGGGCTCAACAATGGGATAAGACAGAGGAAATAGTAAATTTGAAGATAGGACAATAGAAATTACCCAATCTAAAGAGAAAATAAAATGGGGGAAAAAGTGAACAGAGACAGGAACCTATGAGACTAAATCAAAAGTTCTAACTTGGGTGTCATTAGGGTCATAGATGAAGAGGAGGAGGGTGAAGCTGAAAAGTATTTGAAGAGATAATGGCCAGACATAAACCTACAGATTCAAGAAGCTGAATCCAAAAAAGGGTAAATCCAAAGCAATCCATGGCAAGGCATCTCATAGTCAAACTTCTCAAAAATGAGACAAAGAAAAAAATTTGAAAGCAGTGTGAGGGAAACACTTTACCTATAGAAGAAAAACAGTTTGAATGACAGTGGATTTCTCATCACAAACCATTGAGTCCATAAAAAGTGGCACACCATTTTTTTAAGTCCTGAAAGAAAAGAATTGTGTCAACCCAGAATTCTATATCCTGTGAAAATATTCTTCAAAAATGAAGGGGAAATCAAGCCATTCTCAGATGAATGAACACTATGAGAATTTGCCACTAATTAATTTATCCTAAAAGAATAGCTAAAGTAAGTTCTCTAAACACAAAGGAAATATTGAAAGTAGGAATCTTAGAACGTTCGGAAGGATGAATGAACAGTGAAAAGGGTAAAATATGAGTAAATACTTCTTTTCCTCTTGAGTGTTCTAAATGATTTTTTATGGTTGAACAAAAATTATAACTGACCTGTTTCTAAAAGTATGTAGAGAAAATATTTTAAGACAATTGTGTTATAAATGAGGGCGTGTAAAAGGATATAAAGAGAGATAAGTTTTCTACACTTCATTTGAAATGGTAAAATGATGACACCAGGAGATGGTGGTCTTATGTAAATATAATAACTAGAGCAAACACTGAAAAAGCTATAAAAAGAGATAAAGAGATACACTAAAAAAACACTATAGATAAAGAAAATGGAATTATAAAAAATGTTAAAGTAACCCACAGTGGGGAAGGCAAAAGAAAATACACAAAAAACAGAGAACAAACAAAACATAAAGGAGGCTCCAGAGCAAAGAAAATTATAAGAGCCAGAGAGGAACATTATATGATGATAAGAGTCAATCCACCAAGAACACACAGCAGTCCTAGATATGTATATACCAGACATCAGTTTGTTGAATATATAGTTGAATGAATACAAAAGAATATACCAAAATTGATGGGAAATAAAAAATTGATGGGACACAGCCAAAGCATGCTGACAGAATTTTTATAGCACTAAATGCTTGCATTAGAAAAGAAGAAAAGTCCCAAATCAATAAAAACTCTAAGCTCCCACTCCATAAAACTGAAAAAGAGCAAAACAAACCTTAAGCAAGCAGAAGGAAATAAAGGTAAGAGTAGTGATCAGTGAAATTGCAAATAAAAATCAGAGAAAAATCAGTGAAACACAAAGTTCGTTCTTTGCCAAGATAAGTAAAATTGATAAACCTTTAGCAAGACTGAGAAAAAAATATATGAAAAGACTCAAAATTACTTTGTCAGTAATAAAATAGTATAGTACTGCAGATATCAAAAAGATAATAAAGGAATAGTACAGACAACCCTATACATATGAATTTGATGATTTAGATGAAATGGACCAATTTGTAGAAGAGTGTAGACTACCATCCAGTATGAAGTGGATAATTTGAATAGCCCTATTACTATTAAGGGCATTGTATTTACAATTAAAATACTCCTAAAATGAAATATTGAGGCTCAAATGGTTTTACTGGAGAATTTTACCAAATTTTTATTTTTTATTTATTTATTTTTTTTTTAAAGATTTTATTTATTTATTTGAGAGAGAGAGAGAATGAGAGATAGAGAGCATGAGAGGGAAGAGGGTCAGAGGGAGAAGCAGACTCCCTGCCGAGCAGGGAGTCCGATGTGGGACTCGATCCCGGGACTCCAGGATCATGACCTGAGCCGAAGGCAGTCGCTTAACCAACTGAGCCACCCAGGCACCCCAGAATTTTACCAAATTTTTAAAGAATTAACACCAATTGTGGGTGTTATGCACAAACAGTCATGGAACACTACATCAAAAACTAATGATGTAATGTATGGTGATTAACATAACAATAAAAAATTTAAAGAAAAAAAGAATTAACACCAATTCTGCATATTCTTTTCCAGAAAATAGAAGGTGAAATAGTTCCCAGTTCATTTTATGAGGTCGGTGTTGTCCTAATAACAAAATCAGATAATACAAAAAAAAAAAAAATTATAGATCAGGATTTCTCATGAACATAGATACAAAAATCCTCAAAATATTAGGAAATAGAAATCAGCAATATCTAAAAGGAATTATGTACTGTGACCAAGTAGGGTTGATTCCAGGAATGCAAAGTTGGTATAGCATTTGAAAATCAATCAGTGTGGGCATTAAGGAGGGCACGTGATGTGATGAGCACTAGGTGGTATATGCAACTGATGAATTATTGAACACTGCATCTGAAACTAATGATGTACTATATGTTGGCTAATTGAATTGAAATAAAATCAGTGTAGTGCAACTACAGTAACAGGATAAAGAAGAAAAATCACATGATTGTAGCAATTGATGAGAAAGCATTTAAAAAACTCAACACCAGTTCATGAAAAAAAAATCTCTCTAAAAACTAGGAATAGAGGGGAACTTCTTCAACTTGGTAAAGATTAGCTACAGAAAACTTACAGCTAATGGCATACTTCATGGTGAATGACTGGATGCTTTACCCCTGAAGATCAGGAACAAGGCAGATTCTTAGCACTTCTATTAAACATAGTACTCTAGAAAGTACTATTCAAGAAGGTAAGGAAATAAAAGGCATATGGGTTGGAAAGGAAGAAATACAGCTGTATTTGAAAGTGATGTAATGGTTTACACATATAAAACCATTGATATCTACCAAAAAATCAGAACTAGTAAGTGAATTCAGCAAGGTTGCAAGATATAAAATCAGCATACAAAAATATATTCTATTTCTGCATACTAACAGTGAATACATAGAAACTGGAATTAAAAATACGGTACCCTTTATAGTCATAATTGATATACAATTTTAACGCAATTCCTATCAGATTCTCAGGGAAGTTTTTTTGTGTGTGTGTGTTGATGTAGGTGAGATTATTAAAAAATTTATATGGGAAGGTATAGGAACTATGATAGCCGAAACAATTTTGTAAAAAGAATAAAGTGGGTATAATCACTCGATTTCAGGAGTTGCATAGCTGCAGCAGTCAGGACTGTGTTGTATTGGTGTGTAGAGGGACACAAATCAGTGGGGCAGGATAGACAGTGTATGGCCAGCTGACTTTTGACAAAGGTGCAAAAGCAGTTCAATGTAGGAAGGATAGTCTTTTTAACAAAGAGTGCAGAAGCAATTGGGTGTCCGTTGCCAAAAAATACACAAAAAAACAAAACAGAGCAAAACCCCAAACCCCAAACCCTTGGCCTGTATCTCACACCTATACAAAAATTAGCTCAAAATGGATCACACATTTAAATGCAAAACATAAAACTTTTAGAAGTAAACATAGGAAAAATCTTTAGGACTTAAGCCTTGGTTTATATAAGTTTTAGACATCATGCTGTAAGCATGATCCGTAAAAGGAAAAATTGACATATTAGACTATCAAGATTAAAAACTTTTGGTCTGCAAGAAGCCTATTAAAAGGCTGAAAAGCTGCAGACTGGGAGAAATTATTTGCAAATTGCGTGTATTACAAAAAACTCATTTAGAATTTATATAGAATTCTTGAAACTTAACATTAAAACCCAAACAGTCCAACTAGAAAATTACCAAAGGATATGAAAAACCATTTCACCAAATGAAATTATGGCAAATTAGCACATGAAAAGATGTTCAGCATCACTAGTCATTAGAGAAATGCAAAATAAGATCACAGAGATGTCACTATACACCTGTTAGAAAACTTTTTTTGTAATAGCCCCAATGTGGAAACAACCAAAATATCTTATAATAAGTGAACAGTTAAACTGTAGTACATTAATACCATGTGATATTACTCATCAAAAAAAGGAATGAACTGTTGAAATATGCATCTGCTGGGATGATTGCATGAAGGTCATTATCCTGAGTGAAAAAAAACCACTCTCAAATAATTATATATTGTATGATTCCATATATATACCATTTTCAAAATGACAAAACTAATATTTCTCTTCCTTCATTTCCCATAGTTCATTTTTTTTAAAGATTTTATTTATTTGACAGAGAGCACACAAGCAGGGGGAGCGGCAGGCAGAGGGAGAGGGAGAAGCAGGCTCCCTGCTGAGCAGGGAGCCCGATGTGGGACTCGATCCCAGAACCCTGGGATCATGACCTGAGCCGAAGGCAGACGCTTAACCAACTGAACCACCCAGGTGCCCCTCCCATAGTTCATTCTATTTAAGAATTGAAGTAGTATGGGACAAAGACATATAAAAGAAATTAATAGTAAGGCAGGTATGGATTAATAATTATTGCTACAATTTATTGATTACATATTATAGGGAAAGTTAGCTGATTTAACATGGTTCCATATATTTTGAAAAATTTTATTCTGTTGTAATCTTTAAAAAATCATCCCTGTGAATGTTACTTTATAATAAATGTATAAATTAATTTGTTGTATATATAAGAAAACAGTACATCCTACTACTATAATGTTAGTATTTAGTTTAAATATATAAGCATATTGTAAAAATAGTACTTTACAGTAAAAATTCTCAAATTAGAACCTGCAAATACAATATAACCATAGTTTCAATATATTGTAGTCTATTCAGCAGTACTATAGATTTAGATATATTTAAAATGAAGTAGTCTGTTACTGTGGTTTTGTGTGTAACATGCTACTAATAATTTTGGTGCCGAAAACCTATGTTTATAAATAACTTAAAAATACATTTAAGAATTGGGGCATCTGAGTGGCTCAGTTGGTTAAGCATCCGACTCTTGATCTCAGCTCAGGTCTTGATCTCAGGGTGGTGAATTCAAGCCCTGCACTGGGCTCCATGCTGGGAATGGAACCTACTTAGGAAAAAAAATACATTTAAAAATCAATGTAATACCTTCTGGTTTCTGGTCTGGCATGGAAAGAGCTTGGAAGGCTCCACTCCATCCTAACAAGAAGTAAAAAGCTAAACAAACTGAAAAATCGACAGCTCTTCTTAGATCCATCAGAGAAGTGAAGTCATAGGGCAAATGGCTGCCCCAAAATTGGAGAGACGGACATACAGATACAGAGAATCACTGCTTACTGGAGCAGAATCCTACATGAAAACTAGTGCCTGCGTAGAAAATGAGACTGTAATTGACAAATTGCTGGAGGCTTGATGGGACAAGTCTGAGAGTTAAAAATTCCAGGGGTTGCCCCCATATTTTTGTGAGTTTTACCTTTTAGAGCTCTACCAGGTTCTCACAGTGAGTATTGGAGGAAAAATACCCTCAGGCTTTCATTGAGAGAGGGGGAAAGTAGCCATTTTGAAATATACTAGAACATTCTATTCTTTTTTTTAATTTTATTTTTTATTATTATGTTATGTTAATCACCATACATTACATCATTAGTTTTTGATGTAGTGTTCCATGATTCATTGTTTGCGTATAACACCCAGTGCTCCATGCAGAACGTGCCCTTTTTAATACCCATCACCAGGCTAACCCATTCTCCCACCCCCCTCCCCTCTAGAACCCTCAGTTTGTTTTTAAGAGTCCATCGTCTGTCATGGTTCATCTCCCCCTCCGATCCCCCCCCCTTCATTCTTCCCCTCCTGCTATCTTCTTCTTCTTCTTCTTTTTTTTAACATATAATGTATTATTTGTTTCAGAGGTACAGATCTGTTATTCAACACTCTTGCACAATTCACAGCGCTCACCATAATACATACCCTCCCCAATGTCTATTCACCCAGCCACCCCATCCCTCCCACCCCCACCACTCCAGCAACCCTCAGTTTGTTTCCTGAGATTAAGAATTCCTCATATCAGTGAGGTCATATGATACATGTCTTTCTCTGATTGATTTATTTCGTAGAGCGTTCTATTCTTAACAAGGCTTGTCTTCAAGACAAATGATTTTACCAGAGCCTAACCAATGAGCTTTTATCATTGGCTTTGGGGCAGGGAAATACCGAGTTCTGGACAGCTTTAGCCTTCGGTGTAGGGGAAAGGGAATACCCAACTCTAATCCCCCTCTGACCTTCCAGTGGGAGGAAAGAGAAATACCCAACTCCAGTCCCCTGCAACCATTTAGTTCCACCTAAAGCTGGAAAAAATCCCATAGGAACTTGTGAAGGTCACAGCCCATGGCCACAGGCTTACTGAATGACTGAGACATAATCATAGGGGCGTAGAATTCTTTCCTTCCTCCAACATCTATCTTACCACATTACTAAAGGCCTGTTTATTGGAGTTCTTTTTACCTAATATATCACATACAACTTTCAACAAAAAACTAGAAGGTATGCAAAATGGCAAAACAAACAAGCAAAAAACCAAAAAACCCCTACAACAACAGTTTGAAGAGACTGCAAGAATCAGAACCAGACTCAGATATGGAGGGATGTTGGAATTATCAGACCATGAATTTAAAATAGCTATAATTAATATGCTGTGTACTGACAGAAAAAGTAGACAACATGCAAGAACAGATGGGTAATATAAGCATAGAGATGGAATTTCTAAGAAGAATTTTAAAAAATGCTAGAGATAAAAAATACTATAATGGAGATGAAGAATGCTTTTGATGGGCTCATTGATAGGCTGGACAGGGCTGAGGAAAGAATCTCTCAGCTTGAGGATATATCAGTAGAAACTTCCAAAACTAAGAAGCAAAGAGAATAAAGACTAAAAAAATATGGAACATCCAAGAACTGCGGGATAACTGCAAAAGGCATAACATACATGTAATGGGAATACCAGGAGAAGAAGAAAGAGAAACGAACAGTCTGTTTAAAATAATAGTGACAATGTGTTCAATTATGTATGCTTGTGTGTGTATATGTGTGTGTATGTGTATGCTTATTTATACTTATGTGTAAGTGAAATGAATAAGAGCAATGCTACAAGGGATGGGAGAGATGAATTAGGAATATTTTGCTATTATAAAGTACTTGTACTGCCTGAGAAGCAGTATAGTATTATTTGAAAGTGGACTTGGATTAGTTGTAAATGTATATTGCAAACCCTGGGACAGCCAATAAGAAAAGTGGGGAAAAAAGTATAATTGATATGCTAAAAAAGGAAAGAAAATGGAATAATATGAAATGCTCAATTAAAGCCACAAAGGGCAGAAAAAGAATGGGAGAAAAAATAGGAAAGAAAACAAGGGCAATGAATAGAAAGCAGTAAAAAAATATGGTAGGTATCCAACTTTATCAATAATTGTAAACATGAGTGCTCCAGATTTATCAATTAAGAGACAGAGATTGTCAGAGTTGATTTAAAAAAAAAGAAGAACCAACTATTTGTTGTTTATAAGAAACTTCACTTTATAAATGTAAAAGACACATACAGATTAAAAGTGAGAGGGTTAGAGAAAGATATACCATGTTCACACTATCAAAGGAAAGTGGGAGTAGCTATAATAATTTCAGACAGGACAGACGTCAGAGCAAGGCAGATTATCAGGAATAATGATAAAGGGGTCATTCTCCAAGAAAACATAACGATTTATAGAGTGTATGTGCTTAACAATGGAGCATCAAAATACATAAGGCAAAAAGTAGTAAAACTACAAGGCGAAGGAGAAATAACTACTATTTGAAGACTTCAACACCTCTGTATCAGAAATGGACAGATCCAGCTGGCAGAAAATCACTGAGGACATAGTGGAACTCAAGAGCACCATCAATCAACATAATTGGACATAGCTGGACATCTATAGACTTCTTCATCCAACAAAAGCAGAAAATATATTCTTCTCAAGCTCACATGGAACATTCACCAAATTAGACCACATTCCTGGTCGTAAAACACTACTTGATTGACAAGTTTAAAATGGTAGAAATCACAGAATATCTGTTCTCAGACCACAATGGAATTAAACTAGAAATTGATAACAGAAGGATAGCTAGAAAATCCCCAAATGTATAGAGATTAAATAACACACTTCTAAATAACACATAAGTCAAAGAAGAAATCTGAAGAGAAATTTTAAAATACTTTCAATTCAATGAAAATGAAAATACAACTTATCAAAGTTTGTAAGATGCAGCAAAAACAGGGCTAGAGGGAAATTTATAGCACTGAATGCATATGTTAAAAATGAAGAAATCTAAAATCAGTCATCTAAGTTTTGACCTTAGGAAACTAGAAAAAGAAGAGCAAATTAAAGTAAGCAGAAGAAAATAAATAAAGTTAAATTTAAGGGGCACCTGGGTGGCTCAGTCGTTAAGCGTCTGCCTTCGGCTCAGGTCATGATCCCAGGGTCCTGGGATCGAGCCCCGCATCGGGCTCCCTGCTGGGTGTGAAGCCTGCTTCTCCCTCTCCCACTCCCCCTGCTTGTGTTCCCTCTCTCTCTGTGTCTCTCTCTGTCAAATAAATAAAATCTTTAAAAAAAAAAAAGTTAAATTTAAGTAGGAATCAGTGGAATTGAAAATAGGAAATCAGTCGAGAAAATGAACAAACCCAAAAGCTGGTTCTTTGAAAAGATAAATAAAACCAATAAGCCTTTAGCTAGGCTAAGTAAGAAAAAAGGAAGCTGGCATAAATTTCTAAGATCAGAAATGAGAGTGTATCACTATAGACATGGACATTAAAAAGGTAATAAAGGAATATTGTGAATAATTCTTTTTTTCTTTTAAAGATTTTATTTATTCATCTGAGACGCAGAGATACAGAAAGAGAGAGAGAGAGAGCATGAGCCAGGAGAGAGGCAGAGGGAGAGGGAGAAGCAGACTCCTTGCTGAGCCAGGAGCCCGATGTGGGGCTCGATCCCAGGACCCTGGGATCATGACCCGAGCCAAAGGCAGACGCTTAACCATCTGAGCCACCCGGGCGCCCCTATTGTGAATAATTCTATGCCCACAAATTTGATAACCTGGATGAAATGGACCAATTTCTTAAAAGACACAATCTGCCAAAACTCACCCAAGAAGAAACATACAATCATAGGCCTGTATCTATTGAAGAAACTGAATCAGTAATTAAGAACCTTCCAAAACAGAAAGTATCAGCCTGGATGGGTTCACTGGTGAACTCTATGAAACTTTTAAGGAAGAGATACCAATTCCCTACAGTCTCTTTCAGATTATAGAAGCAGAGGGGATACTTCCTAACTCATTTTATGCAGCTAGCATTATCCTAACACTAAAATAAAAGCTATTATAAGAAATAAAAACTACAGACCAACATCTCTCATGAACATAGGTGCAAAAACCCTAATCAAAATATAGCAAATTGAATCCAATATAGAAAGAGCTATACACAATGAATTAAGTGGGGTTTATCCCAAGTATGCAAGGCTGGTTTAACATTTAGAAGTCAATTAATGTAATCCAGCATATCAACAGAGTTAAAAAAAAAAAAGTCATGTTGTATCAATCAGTTCTGAAGAAGCATTTGATGTAGTCCAGCACCTATTCATGATAAAACTCTCAACAAATTAGAAAGAAACTTCCTCAACTCGATAAAGAACATTTACAAAAAAACCTACAGCTAACATCATTCTCTATAGTGAGAAACTTGAATAAGATCAGGAACAAAGCAAGGATATTCCCTCTCAGCCTTCCTTTTCTTAGTCTTCCTCCATCCTGGACATCCTCACTGATGAGTAAAACAATAAAAAGAAAGATACGCAGATTGGAAAGGAAGAAAGAAAATTTGTAGATGACATAATCGTTTATGTAAAGAATCCACAAAATAATCTGGTACTAAGTGATTATAGCAAGGTTGCTGCATGCAAGGTTAATGTACAAAAGTTAGTCGTTTTCTTCTGTGCCAACAATGAGTAAGGGGGATTTGAAATCCAATACACACACATACACAAAAACACAGTATCATTTGTGTAGCACCCTCAAAAAATGAAATACTGGGGTGCCTGGCTGGCTCAGTGGGTAGAGCATGTGATTCTTGATCTCAGGGTCATGAGTTTAAGCCCCATGTTGGGTGTGGAGACTACTAAAAAAAAAATGAAATACTTAGGTATGAATCTGACAAAATGTATATACCATCTATATGAGGAAAACGACAAAACTCTAAGGAAACAAATCAAAGAACTAAATAAATGGAGAGGTATTCCGTGTTCATGGATAGGAAGACTATTCATGTCAAGATGTCAGTTCTTTCCAATTTGATTGATACATTGCGTTTAATCCCAATCAAAATCATTGCAAGTAAGTTTTTGGATATTGAGAAAATGATTGTAAAGTTTTTATTAAGTGACAAAAGTCCAACATAATATTGAAGAAAATCCAATACAGTATTTAAGGAAAAGAACAAACTCAAAGGACTAACTCTACCCGACTTTAAGACTTACTGTAAAGCTGGGCACCTGGGTGGCTCAGTGGGTTAAGCGACTGCCTTCAGCTCAGGTCATGATCCTGGAGTCCTGGGATCAAGTCCCGCGTCGGACTCCCTGCTCGGCGGGAAGTCTGCTTCTCCCTCTGACCCTCCCCCCCTCATGCTCTCTCTATCTCATTCTCTCTCTCAAATAAAAATCTTAAAAAAAAAAAGACGCTGTAAAGCTACGGTAGGTAATTAAGACAATTGTTAAAGAATGGACAGATTCGTGGAACAGAGTAGAGTGCCCAGAAATAGATCTGGATGAATAGAGTCTAGGGATCTTTGACAAAAGAATAAAAGCAACACCATGGAGAAAAGATAATCTCTTAAACAAATGGTGCTAGAACTCCACATCCAGTGGACATCCATATGAAAAAAAAATGGACTTAGACACAGACCTTAAATCATTCAACAAAATGAACTCAAAAGTAGATCATAGACCTAAAGGAAAACACAAACCCATAAAACTCCTAGGAGATAAAACAGGAGAAAATCTGGATGACCTTGTGTATGGCAGTGATTTTTTTGATCACCAAAGTCATACATAGTCCATGAAAGAAATAATTATTAAGCTGTGCTTCATTAAAATTAGAAATGTATGCTCTGCAAAAGACACTGTCAAGAGAATAAGACAAGGTACAGATTGGGAAAGAATATTTGTAAAAGACATATATACTAAGGAATGTTATCCAGAATATGTATAGAGCTCTTAAAACCTAACAATGAGAAAATGAACAACTTGATTTAAAAAAAAAAAAGGCAAAAGTTCTGAACAGACGTTCACCAAAGAAAATATATAGATGACAAATAGGCATTTGAAAAGCTACTCCACATCATTTGTCATCAGGTATATTCAGACTTAAAAACAGTGAGATACCACTATACACTTATTAGAATGGCCATAATTGGAACCTTGACAGCACCAAATGCTAACAAAGATATGGAGCAACAGGAATGCTATCATTGCTGGTGGGACTGCAGAATGGCTCAGCCATTTTGGAAGACAGTTTGGTGGTTTCTTACAAAACTAAACACAGTCTTAACATAGGATCCAGCAAATCCCTTCTTGGCATTTGCCTTAAATGAGTTCAGAGCTTATGTCCACACCAAAACCTGCACGTGGATGTTTATAGTAGCTTTATTCATAATTGCCAAAACTTGGAAACCACCGAGATGTTCTTTTGTAGGTGAATGGATAAATACACTGGGTTATATGTAGATGATGGAATATTATTCAGTGTATAAGAAATGAGCTATCAAGTCATGAAAAGACATGGAGGACCTTAAATGCATATTAGTAAGTGAAAGATGACAATTAGAAAAGGTTACATGTATGATTTTAACTATATGACATTCTGGAAGAGGCAAAATAATGGAGACTGTAGAGAAATCAGTGGTTATAAGCAGTTGGGAGGAGAGAGAGATGAATAGTGGAGACAGGATTTGGGGGGGCAATGAAACCATTTTGTATGATATTATAATGGAGGATAAATGTCATACATTTGTTAAAAACCATAGAATGTACAACACCATGAGTGAACCCTAATGTAAACTGTGGGATTTGAGTGATAATAATGTATTACTCTAGGTTCATCACTTTCAACGAATGTGACCAGTCTTGTGCAAGATGTTCATAGTAGTGGAGGCAGTGGTTGTTTGGGGCAGGAGGTATATGGGAACTCTACTTTCTGCTCAGTTTTGTTGTGAACCTAAAACTGCTCTAAAATATGAAGTCTATTTAAAAGGAAAAAAAAATCAACACAGTAATTACCATGTTTGGTGAAAGCTTATGGGACCTTCAGTAGTGCCTTCAGCTACAATTGTCATGTATAATTGATGTTAAAATTATAAAAGATACAGGAGAAAATTGTGATTGTGAGCACACCGGTCCTGACAGCCAGTTAGCTATTACAAATGTGTTTCAGATCACTATAGCTTTTTATATTTTTAGTTTTCCAAAGACCAAACTCTTAGAATTACATACTACCTCCATACCACGCAATAGTCTAACCTCTCTACAAAAACTATTTAATATTCTCCAACTTCTTGCAGATAAAGGAACCTGAACTCAGAGCGGTTAAGTATCTTGTCTAGAGACACTACTGAGTAGCAGAGCTAGGTTTTAGCCCCAAGACCATCTCTTTCCAAAACCAGAGATCTCTGTAATTATTCAGAACTGTATTTTATGTGATGATTATAACACTTGTGTCCCTTATCAATTTCTTATATTTCGGTGCATTATTCCTTCGGTTTGCTTTTTAAAAAAATCAGGATACCCTTATTAATATAAATGAATAATGACTTTTTTTTAAAACTATGGCAATCAAAAACCTCCACAGTGACTAATAGGGTTTTGCTGTAACTAATTGAATGTCTGAGTCAGGGTCTCATTTGATCCTTAGCACCATGCATGGTTTATTTTATAAACACTTTAATGCTTTCAAACTGTATTAGCTTAAAGGTAAAAATATTGAAATAATTATTATATTTATTGATTAAAATGTTAGAAATTGAAATATACACCATTACCATCTTTAAAGTGTGAACCTCAGAAATTCTATGTGATCCAGTTAGGAAATGTGTTCTAAATTATTCTCTTTAATGATTTCATACTATTCTACCATATACTGTAATTTATTTAATCAGTTCCCAATTGTTTGGCTCTTCAGGTTGTCTTCCTATTTTTCTCTGCCTGTGATGAATATTCTTAGAGATAAATTATCTCCTATTATGATTTCCTTAGTATGCTTTTTCAGAGTTGGAGATCATGAATCAAAGAGTATCCATGTGTGTATTAACATCCAGAAATATTGTACTGTTATACTCCTGCTAGTAGTATATAAGAAGACTTATTTCCTAACATCCTTACCAACAAATGGCATTTGCTGGATGAAAACTTGGATTTCATTATCATTTTAATATGCAATTTTAATTGCTAATGAGGATGAATTTTTAAAAATGTTTATTGGCTGTTTATGTTTCTCCTTTTATGAAATGACTGTTTCATTTCCTTCTTTTTATTAGAGGACTGTGTTTTCTTAGTGATTTTTAAGACTTCTTTATTTAAGGGTTTGTAAGCCTTTGTTTTGAATATACATGAGTAATTTTTTTCATGTTTCTTCACAAAAAAATTCTCATTGTGTACATTGTTCATTGTAGAAAAGAAAGAATAAATAAGCTAAAATAAAGAAGATGCAGTTTACCCATAACTCTGCCACCTGCTGAGAATCTATTTTACATTTTAATGTATACTCCCCGTCTTTTTGTGTGTGTTTATACATGCACCTAAGCCCCATTAGCTAGCTTATGGTTTCAAATGAAGTCATAAAGACATTAACAGCTAAGTTATACTGACTTTCAGCTCTTACCATCATAGTGGGACCTCCCTCTCTTTCTTCCCCACCCCAGAAATATTTGAGATTTTTTATGGCCTCATATGAATTTAAGAATTAGTCTGTATCTGTCTACTAGAAACTCCTGTTCTTCTGCCAGGATTTCTCTGATGGTCCCATGTCTGAATTAGACATTGTTCTTCATTTCAGTTGGACCCATAATCTTCCAGCAGAGTACTTATTAAAGTGTTTGTAATGCTAAACTTTAAGCTCCTGTAGGGTAGGGATCATATTTGGTGTGTTCATTGTGCTTTTTATCCATGGCTAGTACAGTGCTTGCACAAAGCAAGCATTCAGTAAATATATGTCAATTTGTTGAATTTTAATATACGATGTGGGTGGGAGAAGATCCTTGCCCATCAATTTGCTTTTTAATTTTATGTAGGATGTTAAATTTTTTTATCTTCTCATTCTTTTTTTTTTTAAAGATTTTATTTATTTGGCAGAGAGAGACACAGCGAGAGAGGGAACACAAGCAGGGGGAGTGGGAGAGGGAGAAGCAGGCTTCCCGCGGAGCAGGGAGCCCAATGCTGGCTCGATCCCAGGACCCTGGGATCATGACCTGAACCGAAGGCAGACGCTTAATGACTGAGCCACCCAGGCGCCCCTTCCTCATTCTTTTTCTTTATGATTTGCCTTTAGTGTTGTTGATTTGTTTCTTTTTAATAATTAGAGAACTTTTTGTATCCTTTGTACTTTTATAGCACAACAGTCAGAGTTGGTTTTAGTTTTCAGTGCTAGTGATTCTGAGTAATCCCATTTTAGCACTGTTAGAATATACTGGAATAGATTACATAAACACATTTGAACTCTCTCTTCTAGCAACCTGACTCTGCTAATCTTCAAAGAAAACAGTTTTTCACAATTTGCTACTAAACAATTTTTTAATGTAGTTAATTTTTATAACAGAGTTGAAGGAGTCCATTGATTTTGCAAGTATTTCCACTTTGAGCGCCTGTAGTATCTGATTCCACATTTCAGAGAATAAACCCCTCGTCTTCTGCCAGGGAGGAGGGCAGCTGCCTGGCTGGGTGGGCAGCAGCATTAGAGTATATAGACTTTTTCCCTGGTTTTGTTTCCAGGAAAAGCTGGTGCTTCTCATTTCTGGATTTCTGCAGCAGGAATTGGCTTGCTTTTCGTTGCTTTTTCCACCTAAAAACATTTAGCATGTTTTCTGTGTTCTAAACTTTTGCCATCTGTCCTTATGTCTGTGGTGCCTAAATGGGGTATCTCTCGTTTGGACGGGAGCCCCCAAATGTGGGGCGACCATCAGGTGGAATCCGGTGGCTTGGGCGGTGAACAAAGCAGGTAGAAACTTATTGAATCCACCGCAAAGGGACAGCAGAGAAGAGGCTGTCTGCAGCCAGGCAGTGGGTGGGGGCTGTTTTTAACGGGGGAAGATGAGGAGGTGTGGTCACGTATGGAGTCTTCCCTTTTTTGGTAACTGTGCCTAGTTGTAAGTAACCCATTGGTTAGCGAG
Source organism: Callorhinus ursinus (assembly GCF_003265705.2). Classification (NCBI taxonomy): domain Eukaryota; kingdom Metazoa; phylum Chordata; class Mammalia; order Carnivora; family Otariidae; genus Callorhinus; species Callorhinus ursinus. The sequence continues at coordinate 46,704,161 of NW_027397075.1, read as the reverse complement.
GGCCTATGGCTGTTTTGAGGTGGGTCACCTGGTGGGCCTGCCTATATTCAGCCGGGGGTCACTGTAGCCCTTTCTGTATTCCATTGCGCAAGTCTGTTTGCCCAAAAGTGGCCTCTGCAGTCTCCTCTCGTGTTTTTTTGTAGTCATCATTGTGCATCTTTTAACATATCTTTACTGTTATTTAGTGACATTTTTGTAGCGGATGGTGACCTATATTTAAGAGTGTTATATTTAACACATCATATTGCCCTTTTCACACCTTATAGCATCCATAATTTTGACCAACATGTCTTTGTTGACTTTTTTTATGTTGTTAACAAATTTTTTCAACAAAATAGGATGAAGAGTCCTGGGGTGACATACAGCGAGAGTAATCATTTCAGGTTGACCCAGTACCCTGTGGGTACTGCTATTTACATCTAACTTATCTTCAGCTGTGTTTCAAATTAAAATTTAGGCATCCCAAATTATTTGTGAATTTAAAGATATACATTATTTTCTTTATCCCCCTTTTAAGATGTACTATCATTTGCCTCTCGTCCGATTTTCTTCCAGTTCATCATAAACACTGCTGCCAGAATAATTCATAAAACCGATCCTTTAGAAAAATGATCTTTCTAAAACTAAAAACTCTCTTGCTTAAAATCCTTTAATACCTTCACATAGTTTTTAGGAGAAAGTTTTAACTTCTTAGCTAAGCCTTCAAAGACCTTTGTGATCTAGCCCTTATTTTCTCTATTGATTCTCAAATTGTCCGCCTCCGCCCCCTGGCCTGCCCCCAGACCACCACGACATGCTGTCCTGGTTACAACTATGGAACTTGCAGGGTAGATAAAGGCATCCTGTTTCACTCATGATGTACCTGTCCGCCTGGAGTGACTTTTGCTTTTCTTCCTCTCTTTATTTCATCTCATTCATGATTGTTGTCTTCTTTTGGAAGGCTCCCTTGCTTACCTGTACTGTCTGATTTAAATATCTTTTGCTGTGTCTTTTTAATGTCTTAAACTTACTTGTCATAGCATTCATTGATATTGTATGGTAGCTTTTTTTTATTTTATTTTTTTAATGAGTGTATGGTAGCTTTTGATATTACTTCTGTGCCTCCAGCAAGCCTTCATATACCTCAAATGAACATGGGTTTTTCTTCTTTTAAAAAAAAAAATTAACATTTTTATTTTGGCACAGTATTTACAGATATCTATTAGACAGGAAAGATAGTCTAAATACTGTGCTCAAGATACATGTCTTTGGAGAATCAGTCTCTATTACATGTCAAACACCAGCTTAGTGACTGTATCTTATTTAATTTTGTATTTTTGGTCTTCAGTGTAGTGACTTGCAGATAACAGATACTCAATATATGAAATTGTTGAGAAAAATCAATTAATGAATGATACCTCCCTACTCACATTATCTCAAAAAAACTGGAAACCATTTATTCTAATTGGCCTGCCTCCTCACCATTTCTCTGCATGTTTTTTTTTTCCCCCATTTCTGTTTCCTTATTCAACAGATATTTATTGAGCTCCTGGTATGTGTCACATGTGGTATTAGCCACCAGAGATACAATAATGAACAAAACATACCTTATCTCCACCTCTCAGAGTTTATAATCCAGTGGGAAATATAAATAAATAAACTGGCAGTTAACCCAGTGTGAAAAGTGCTTTGGGTGAAGGAAGTCCACTAAGGTAATATGACAACATACAGGAGGGCCACCTGTCTTGGGCCTCTCCATAGGCTTCTTGGAGTAGGCGAAGCAAAGAAAGGAGGGAGGAGTAGGACTTAGCTCACAGAAGTGTTCCAGGCTGAAGGAATAGCATATACAGGGTTGTGGGAGTCTTTGAGAGCATGCTTTCTCTCTAGCTTCTTCAGCCCTTTGAATTCTTCCTTCTTGCCCATTCATATTTAGTCCATTCTTCAACACTTAACCAAAGCTTACCTCCTCCATAACTCTATGCTCATCTTTTCTGTCTTTGAATTAAGCTCAGCCATTCAGTTGTACATTATTTTCACCTCTGTGACTTTAGTTGCCTTAAATATATCGTTAACCTGTCCTGGAGGGCAGGGATTAAATCTTATTCCTCTTTGTTTTCTCTGATCATGCCTAACTACATACAACGTTGCCCTTGCAGTAAGGATGTGGTAAATGCTTGTTGAATAGTGGTAAAGAGAACAAAAAGAAACAATTTATGTGTTTTTTCAGATTTCAAATACTCTATGAATTTGCACCTCAAAATATCCCACACCTGCAGGATCACAGTAAGACAGTAAGAGGGTAGTTTGAACTGAAAATTCCCAAAATATTCCTCTCTGTGCTCCCCTTCCCCTTCCTTTCTCTCACAGTGTACTCTATAGATTATTGGCAGGGTACTTTGTTGCAGTCCAGGACATTGTCAATTTGAGAATGAGTATTGTATCTTTGTATTTCATAGGTCCTGTAAAATATTTTGGAATTTTTCAGAACATGGTTACATTGTATTCTTATAAGTAAATAAATTTTCTAGGTCAGATGAAAACACTGTTAAATTTTAATCAGTACTAGAAGTTAAGCTCCATCTGCTACAGAAGTACAAAGCTCATTTAAAACATTTGAAGGGGCATCTGGGTGGCTCAGTCAGTTAAGTGTCCGACTCTTGATTTGGGCTCAGGTCATGATCTCAGGGTCCTTAGATCGAGCCCTGGGTTGACTTAGTGCTGGGTGCAGAGCCTGCTTAAGATTCTCTCTCCTTACAATCCTAAAATTTGTATGGAACCAGAAGAGACCCCGAATAGCCAGTGGAATGTTGAAAAAGAAAACCAAAGCTGGTGGCATCACAATTCCAGACTTCAAGCTTTATTACAAAGCTGTAATCATCAAGACAGTATGGTACTGGCACAAACACAGGACACATAAATCAATGGAACAGAATAGAGAGCCCAGAAATGGACCCTCAGCTCATCTTCGACAAAGCAGGAAAGAATATCCAGTGGAAAAAAGACAGTGTCTTCAACAAATGGTGTTGGGAAAATTGGACAGCCACATGCAGGAGAGTGAAACCGGACCATTTCCTTACACCATACACAAAAATAGACTCAAAATGGATGAAAGACCTAAATGTGAGACAGGAATCCATCAAAATCCTAGAGGAGAATACAGGCAGCAACCTCTTTGACCTCGGTCACAGCAACTTCTTCCTAGACACATCACCAAAGGCAAGGGAAACAAGGGCAAAAATGAACTATTGGGACTTCATCAAGATAAAAAGCTTTTGCACAGCAAAGGAAACCGTCAACAAAACCAAAAGACAGCCAACAGAATGGGAGAAGATATTTGCAAATGTCTTATCAGATAAAGGGGTAGTATCCAAAATCTATAAAGAACTTATCAGACTCAACACCCAAGGAACAAAGAATCCAATCAAGAAATGGGCAGAAGACATGAACAGACATTTCTGCCAAGACATCTAAATGGCCAACAGGCACATGAAAAAGTGCTTAACATCACTCGGCATCAGGGAAGTAAAAATCAAAACCACAATGAGATACCACCTCACACCAGTCAGAATGGCTCAAATTAACAAGTCAGAAAACGAGGAAGCAGAGAAAAGGGAACCCTCCTACACTGTTGGTGGGATTGCAAGCTGGTGCAGCCACTCTGGTAAATGGTATGGAGGTTCCTCAGAAAGTTGAAAATAGAGCTACCCTATGACCCAGCAATTGCACTACTGGGTATTTACCCCAAAGATACAAATGTAGTAATCCGAAGGGGCACCTGCACCCTAATGTTTATAGCAGCAGGGTCCACAATAGCCAAAGTGTGGAAAGAGCCCAGAGGTCCATTGACAGATGAATGGATAAAGAAGATGTGGTATATTATGCAGCCATCAAAAAAAAAAAAATCTTACCATTTGTAATGATGTGGATGGAACTAGAGTTCTCTTAGCATAGTATTATGCTAAGCGAAATAAGTCAATCAGAGAAAGACAATTATCATATGATCTCACTGATATGTGGAATTTGGGAAACAAGGCAGAGGATCATAGGGGAAGAAGGGGAAAAAATGAAACAAGAAGAAACCAGAGAGGGAGACAAACCGTAAGAGACTCTTAATCTCAGGAAACAAACTGAGGGTTGCTGGAGTGAGGGGGTTGGGAGGGATGGGATGGCTGGGTGATGGACATTGGGGAGGGTATGTGTGGTGGTGAGCGCTGGGTATTGTGTAAGACTGATGAATCACAAATCTGTACCCCTGAAACAAATAATACATTATAAGTTAATTAAAAAAAAAAAGATTCTCCTTCTGTTTCCCCCCCCCCCCCCATATTTCAAAATAATAGCATTTAAAGCTTTCTTGCTCTTGAGGCATTTTCTTCTGAATTGGAATCAGGCTACCTTTGACATTGGCAGTTTAGTTGGATATGTATTGATTGACCTGAATATGTAGCCTCTGTGTAGTTATCATTATAAGATTGCATTTATTAACTGTGTACATACTGCACTGATTCTGAATACTTTGTAAAAACTATGTGGACATACTTGCTTTTTTAATTGCAGTTTTCAGGGCCTATAAATTGATTTGAGTATGTTTATAGAGCATATCTGGCAGCAGAATGGAAAGACTAAAGCAGAGTATGAATGGATATAGTTTATAGCAGCACTAGAGTATTAGGTTTTTCTAGCAAGTGGAAATAGAAAGGATCTAAAGCTAACTACAACAGACTGTACGTTTAATTGAATTTTCATCTAAATTTAACAGTGTCAAATCATTATCCCAAGTGAACTTCAGAATTCAAACCAGAGAAATAGAATAAAAGGTTTCATTATGGAATTGAATGGCAGGAGCTGAATTTGGGTCTGAAAACCCAGAACTTCAGAGTTTTAACCTCTCTTGCATAATCTCTTTGTGGCCTTGGGCAAGTCTCTTCACAAAAACAGAAAACAGACAATCACAATGAGAATGACAAAGGTGTAGAGATCTAGCTTTTTAAAGCATTTGGATCTGAGAAGAGCCTCATAAGTGGATGTTTTTCCTAGCTCTTCAGCATGTCTGTTTTAAACCCAATTTTTCTGTCTTTTATATTCTGCCTTCTGCTATATTTATATCCAGTTTTCTTACAAAGACACATGTCCTTTGGAAACAGGTTTTCTGAAGTGATAGATGTATAGGCTTAGAATTTGAAAAATTATGCAAAGTAAAACTTTTTTCATATATGTATGTAAAAGATACTTTTGTGATAACTTTTTTGTTCACTAAATCGTTAACCTCACATTCCTGTTAGGAGACATCTTTGAGGAATGGCTTACATTCATTGACATTTGGCTAATACGAATATAAAAGATTTTAAATTCATGTTTGTGGTTGAAATAATTACTCCCTGGATTATTTTCTGGAGAATAAGATATTTTGCATTGCTTTAGGGCAGGACTAGAGTTAGCTGTTTGCTAAAGATGAATAATCCAGGGGTTTGGCTAAGTGATTTCTAGATGGGAAGTGGAGAAACATTTTTGGAATCCTTTTTATCTTTTCTGATCCTGATAAGTCTGTCAAAGAAAATAAGCTTTGCTAACCCTATTTCAGTGCCTCTTGAAGGAATGAAACTATATAGGAATGAGTGGCCTTTGCATTTTGAGTAAATTACTTGTATTTGCAAATCTGTTTTAACACCACCAAAATATGCTTATTTTCTTTTTCTAATATTATGATTCATAATATATTCATAACATATCTTTGAAGATAGTTATTCTAGTAGCATTTATTTTTAGCTATCACAATGACAAGCTATGATTCTTAAAAAAATTACCATGATTATTATTGGAGTTACTAAGTATACAAAGGCATAAATTGAGTTCACGTGGGGCATACACACACAATACAGTGTTGTATTAGGTTATGGAGACCATGGGTAGTTGCACTCAACAGATTAGGGCTATATTCAGTTTAAATAGAGGGCAGGACAAATGGGCTTCATTATGACAGTTCTTATGGTACATAAATACTTAATAATGTCCTAGTTTTAAATTAATTTATAACTAATTCCCTACAGAAGCTTTGAAGAATTTTTAAAAATCTGGATTAAGATTAGAATTACTGTAAACCAAATGCATCTGTTGCTATTTTAAAGCCAAGAATTAAAAGATGCTTTTGGTATTATTTTCTAAAAAATATTTTCTATATTGATTTTTCTCCTAACTGAATTTAAAATATGGGGAAAAAACCCACAAACCCCAGGAGGCAAAGATGACGTACAGGACAAACTTCATTATTAGTCCATTTGTTTTAAGGTGAATGAATATATGCCGGTTATCCAGTATTATGATTGAATATAGCCAGGTTCTTGAGATTCTCTATTTTTAGTATTTTAAAAGATACTACAATATTTTGTTTCTGTATGGAGTATTGTGGCAAATAGAATCATTACTTTAAATAAATGACATTTTTGAGTAGCCAGAAGCCAGGGTTTTTAATTGCTATTTTATAGATATTATTAAACCTCATCTCAAAAAGTACATTTTCCTTGGGTAACATTTGGATTGTGTGTATGATGGTACCTAGAAAACAAACCTTTCAGAACAAAGCACCTTATTTTATGACTGCATAAAAAAATACCTTTATGATTATTCATAGACTGATTAAAATACCTTAGCTTTTATATTTCATTTATTCATTGTATGCTTATTTTGAATAGAATTATGGGTGACTTTAAATATGACTAACCCGCCCCCCCCTTTTTTAAGGGAAAAAATCATCACATTTACTTAATTTACTTAAGTAAATCCCATTAGAGGGAGTATTTCTCTTGTCTTTTTGTTCAGCCACTAGAGTCCCCTGTGACCTTGGGTATATATTCTAAGAGGTGACTGGTGGTTCATGATGTTCTGTATTTTCTGGTAGCTTGCCTGTTGCCTGCCTCTGGGTTCGTCATCCCCCTTATGCTGACTTAGGCAATATTAGGCAGTCTCTTATCTTCAGGCTTTGATGCATATGTTCTGAAGGTGGCCACAGTGACTTTGGGTAGCAGCAGATGGTAAACCTTCAGGCTGCCACCGGCTATACTGGTGTTAAGTTGGAAAGTTAACGTTTGATGAAGAATCAGTAGTGCATATGAAAGAGCTTTCACTGCTGAAATATCTTTTAATTAAAAAATTAGCATACTAAAACCTTTGCAAATGTCTGGGCATTTAAAGAAATCTAAAATTAGTTGTTTTCTTATAGAGAAATTAGTTATTTACCAGTTTAGTTGTGTTGCTTGCATTTCCTAATGTGGGTTCTTTTCTCCCCTTTCCTGCCCCAATATGCCTGTGGTTAAGACAGATACTGGATAAACTGAAAAAAGAGGTGTTTTTAGGAGTTAATTGTGTTTCTATAAACACTTAAAGTATACTTTGAATTATGGTATTTTGGATTTTAATAATGGGAAAGAAATGTGGATCTTCAGTACTACCTTCATACAGTGTGAGTGGATTTGGTCTTTCATTTCCTACCTTTGAAGAGATTTCTAGGTTTTATAGAAGCCTGGAGACCTCATCCTGCCTCAAAAAGATATTTCAGTGTGTTCTGAGTTGGTTGGTGATTTTTTGACTTTGCCATCAATCCACAAAGCAGTATCCTTTTTGGATTGTTTGTTCACTTACTTCATGATAATGTGCCATGTTGAAAGTTCTGGCACAGTTAAAAACTTACGGGTAAGACCTGTAAGGATTTTGTTTTGTTTTGTTTTCCTTAAATCTTAGGGGTACCTTTTATGCTTTGCTAAACATAGATCCTTGAAAGTTGTAAAATGAAAATACCCTTTAGACTAGAGTTATAAGTATCCATGTGAAATTTTACTCTTCATATTTGAATTCTCATCAGTGAAATACTTTTGTGAGCAAATGACCATCAAGAACAGATTGGTTTAATGGCATAACACGAGAGAAGTGCCTCTACACAGTCTGTTCATGCTGATGCTCTTGACACTGCAACTTCTGATGGACAAAAGCTATAGACTCCAACATCTTTTGCTTTTGGAGTTGCTGGACAATGGTACAAGGAATGTTGCTAGCCTTCTGGTGTCAAAGAAAGAGAAGGGGCCCAGTGAGGGGAGTTGTTGGTATTAAAGGTCACCTAGGACTATTCCTTGTTTTCTGGTAGTTGAAATTTTATAAGAGATCTCTCATGAGAATAAGGTATGGAATTAAGTAAGAGTGGAAATACAGTTTGAATATTAAGCATACGAAATGAGATGGGTTTTTAGCAGTAAATATAAATAACTTGATTATCATCACATGGTATTGGGCGGGGGGAAGCAAAGATTTAGTGCTCTGGGTTTGTTGCTTAAAACCATTTCTGCAGGGCACCTGGGTGGCTCAGTTGTTAAGCGTCTGCCTTCAGTTCAGGTCATGATCCCAGGGTCCTGGGATCGAGCCCCACATGGGGATCCCTGCTCAGCGGGAAGCCTGCTTCTCCCTCTCCCACTCCCCCTGCTTGTGTTCCTGCTCTCGCTGTCTCTCTCTCTGTCAAATAAATAAATAAAATCTTTAAAAAAAAAAATCCCTTTCTGCAGAAGAGTAACATTGTTAGCTCCTGCAGTGCTGTCAAGATGAGTTCAGTTAATAACAATAATGGTTAAGTTAGTTTTCTAACAGAGTACAGTGAGTATAATCTTATTCATCTGAAACTGTTGAGAAGAACTAGCTAGCTTGCAGAATTGGGCTTCTGTATTTTCTCTGGCTTCTTTTTATGTTGATCCCATTCTTTTCTGTTATGTTTATTTATGTGTGAATTCCCAGTAGTATAACTTGCATAACTGAAGTCCATTCAGATTACATCTAGCAAACATGAATAGTACTGGTGATATCATTAAGGGAAAGGCTGGGTTTGTCCAATATGACTACCTCTGTAGACTTTTTTTTTTTTTTTATAACTTTTATTAATTGTTCTGGAGTCCTGTGAAGTAACTGGCACCAAATTAGGGATAGATGTTCCCTCAAATTACTCATGTAATCTTTCTTTTTAAAGGAATTCTTTCTTTTTAAAGGAATTGGAGCTAAAGTTATTTTTAGAGACTTCCATACTTTGGATGTCAACATTTAAATTAAATACGTAAAAAGATTCAAGAGTGACACTTAATCCATTCCAGAGGGAAGTCTTCACTCTTCCTCACCACAATGATAGTGTCTTTATAGTAGCATCTCTCTCTTTTCTCCAAATTTATTCTTCATATGTTTAAAAGAAATCATCATTTGATGCCTTTGATATACTTCCCCACCTCCTGTCTTCCCAAAAGTGGTATCTAGTTAAATATCAGGCCTTCCTTACTCTATCATCAGAAAAAAACCCAGACTATTCATCAGTTGGAGTTTTTCCTACCACCGTTAGGAAAGAAGAGTGGTCAAGTCTCTTTGTGCTGGTGGAATTGAAGAACAGATGAGGCTGATCCTTAAGGGATAAGTTGTCTGCTTTTTTTTTTTTTTCCTCAGTTAGAGGCAGTCATTCTATATATTACTACGGCAAAGATGGAATAATCTCTTCTGTTAGACCATATGCTAATAGAGTGCTGATAAGTGAGTGTGAAAAATGATTAATTGTATTCTCTCAATAAGGTATGCTATCCAAGGTAATTATTTCACGACAGTTTTAGTTATAGTACTTGTTTTATCATGAAATAAAAGATGGTTTTAGGAGCCTTTTATTGGAAAGACAATTGTATCAAATTAGTACCAAATTAGATTTTTGTCTTTATAAAGGTGAGCAAACCCATGAGCAGTTTTTAAATTGATGTGTTCTAGTCCACAAACGAACAAATTCTGTTTGAGGGTTAAAGAAGCTATTATTTTGTCCTTTATGCTGACAGCTTCATTACAGATTAGCCTACTGTTGGCATTAAAAAAATGTTTGGCTCCTTATGATCTTTGTGCATGCAACTATAATATTAATGCAGTGCCATAGCACTATTCATTAAGAAATGACTTTAAATGAGGTTGAAGCGTGTAAATTTGGAAAGATACAGATGTTAAATGCAGTCGTTTCTTTTTGCATACAGCTGTATGGCTAATAATTTCCAAGTGGCTAAAGCTCTTGTTAGCAGGAGTGCTGGTGTGTTAAGAATGGCTCTATAAATAACTTTAAGAACTGAAGTTGAAGGTGCTTCTTTTAAAGACTATTGTTAACTAAACATTATTGCCAAACAGATGGAAAGCATTCACCAGCCTGATGTTTTTAGGTCTAATTATATTATCACCAGCCCTGTACGGCTCAGTTGAAGAGGTGTATCCAGAGGCCAATTTATAATCATTTAGCCAACACCTGTTTGGGAGAAATTGACAGTCAAAGGGCACATTTAAAAAAAAATCACATATGTTCTTGTGTTTATTACCTCAATGTGAACATTGTCTTATTGCGAACAAACTTGGTAGGAGAAGAAAGTAAATGTAAACAGAGCAGTGCTTCCCAGCCATGTTTATCAATCTTAATTTGGCCTTTTTATCTGATCCACTTCATGCTTCATGGCTAAGTGAGATCAGCAAAGAGATATCACTCCTGATTTATGTAGGTATATTCTGTTAAAACGAAATTCTTTCCTTTGTACGTCTTCCATACCTTTTACCTAGTGAAATGTTTTCTATTTCATATAGATGTGTCTTATTTAAATAGGATTGGCATCCTGGTGAGTGGCTTAAAAGAGTCAACCCGATACAAGAACACAGAGGATTTAAGGAATACTACTTTTCTTCACAGACTCAATTGAGGTTCGTTAAACCCTCCTTTGCAGAGAGAGGGCGGAAGGGCCTCTTTTTGCACATATGATATGTTAATTTAAATCTCAAGGTTCAAGTTCTTTGAATGTGTTTCCCTGCTTTGGAGATTCAACATTAATGATGAATACAGCTCAAAGGGAAATTATGGGGAGAATAGATCTACTCTATCTGAAAATAGTTTTGAACCAGATGAGCCTATTAAATCTTTCATTTCAGTGGTTTTCCTTCTTTTGGCATACTTCTCTCTTGAAAGATTTATATAAGTTGTCGCCATTTTCTTATCACCCAGCAGTACTGAAAGCTACTAACAGTTTCCTGACTGCCTTAGGCAGTAACTGATTCTCCGTCCTCATTCTTCATGGCTTCTCATTGTTGTTTAGGACAGATGATTACTCTTAAGTATTCTCTTTCCCGACACCTGAACCATTTTATACTTTCTGGTTTTCTTTGTACTTTTCTCCCTCCACTTTTAGTTGTTGTCTTATATACCCTTGATATTACAGCTATGTATAATTTTCAAATTGAGACATAAATATAGCTCAACAGTTACAGAAGAAGAACCCTGGAGCCAGACTGCTGGGGTTTAAATTCACCTCTACCACTTTTTAGCTTTGGGAGCATGGACAGGTTAACAGTTTTGTGTTTGTTTCCTCATCTGTAAAATTGGTTAATAAAATACACCAACTTCTGAAAAATCGTTTGACAAAATTCAGCATCCATTCATGATAAAAAAAAAAAAACCTCTCAACATACTGGGTATAGAGGGAAAGTACTTCAACATAATAAAGGTCATATATGACAAGAACCCAAAGCTGCCCTTATAGTCAGTGGTGAAAAGCTGAAAGCTTTTCCTCTAAGGTCAGGAAAAAGACAAGGATGTCCGCTCTTACCATTTTAATTCAACATAGTACTAGATGGCCACAGCAATCAGACAAGAATAAGAAATAAAAGGCATCAAAATTGGTAAAGAAAAAGTAAAAATCATTATTTGCAGATGACATGATATTATATATAGGAAATGCTAATGACTCCACCAAGAAACTATTAGAACTAATAATGAATTCAGTAGAGTTGCAGGATACAAAATCAATATACAGAAATCTGTTGTATTTCTATACACTAATAACAAACTAGCAGAAAGAGAGATTAAGAAAACAATCTCATTTACAGTTGCATCAAAAAGAATAAAATACCCAGGGATAAATTTAACCAAAGAAGTCAAAGACCTGTACTCTGAAAACTATAAGACAGTGATGAAAGAAATTAAAGATGACACAAATAAATGGAAAGATAGATACACCATGCCCATAGATTACAAAAATTAATACTGTTAAAATGTCCGTACTACCCAAAGAAATCTATAGTTTCAATTCAGTCCTTATGAAAATACCAATAGTATATTTCACAGAACTAGAGCAAATAATTATAAAGTGTGTGTGGAATCCCAGAAGACCCCAAATAAAGCAGCCTTGAGAAAGAAGAACAAAACTGGAGGTATCCCCCAATCCCAGGCTTCAAACTATACTTCAAAGCTCTAATAATCAAAATGGTACGGTACTAGCACAAAATAGACAATCACTAGAACAATAGACCAATAGAACACAATAGAGAGCCCAGAAATAAACCTGTGCTTATATGGTCCCTAAATCTATGATAAAGGAGGCAAGAATATGCAATGGGGAAAAGAAAGTCTCTTCAATAAACGGTGTTGGGAAAAGTGGACAGCTACATGCAAAAGAATGAAACTGAACCACTTTCTTACACCATACATGAAAATAAACTCAAAATGGATTTAAAGACCTAAATGTAAGACCTGAAACCATAAAACTCATAAAAGAAAACACAGGTAGTAAATTCTTAGACATCAGCCTTAGCAATATTTTTTTGGATCTGTCTCCTCAGGCAAGGGAAACAAAAATAAAAATAAACAAATGGGACAACATAAAACTAAAAAGCTTATGCATAGAGAAGGAGACCATGAATAAAATGATAAGGCAGCCTACTGAATGGAAGAAGATATTTGCAAATGATATATCTGATAAGGGGTTAATATCCAAAATATATAAGGAACTGATACAACTCAACACACACACACACACACACACACACACACACACACAATTCTGATTAAGGAATTGTAGAGGACCTAAGTAGACAATTTTCCCAAGACATACAGGTGGCCAGCAGACATAAGAAAACATGCTCAACGACATTTATCATCATGAAAATGCAAATCAAAACCACAAGGAAGTTTCACCTCATACCAGTTAGAATGGCTAATATCCAAAAGACAAGAATAAGAAGTGTTGGTGAGGATGTGGAGAAAAGGGAACACTCATGTGCTGTTGGGGGAATGTAAATTGGTACATCTACTGTGGAAAACAGCGTGGAGGTTCCTCAGAAAATTAAAAATAGAACTACTATACAATCCAGTAATTCCATTGCTGGGCATTTACCTGAAGAAAATGGAAACACTAATTCGAGGAGATTCCTTGCACCCTGCATATTTATTGCAACATTGTTTGTGATAACCAAGGTATGGAGGCAACCTACATGTCCGTCTATAGATGAATGGATAAAGAAGATGTGGTGTGTGTACACAAGGGAATATTACTCAGCCACAAAAGGGTGCAGTCTAGCCATTCATGACAACATGGATGGATCTAGAGGGTATTATGCTAATTGAAATAAATCAAACAGAGAAAGACAAATACCATTTGATTTCACTTGTATGTGGAATCTAAAAAGCAAAACAAATGAACAAACAAAAAAATAATAACAGACTCTTAAATAGAGATGCAAACTTGTGGTTGCCAGAGAGGAGGTGTGCTGGGGAGGGGGGGTATAGGCGGAAGAGGTGAGGGAATTAAGACATACAGACTTCCAGTTACATTATAGGAATAAAAAGAACAGCACGGGGAATATAGTCAATAATATTGTAATAACTTTGTACGGTGACAGATGGCAACTACACTTGTTGTGGTAAGCATTTCATAGTGTATATGATTATTAAATCACTGTGTTGTGTACCTGAAACCAATATAATGTATCAACTGTATTTCAATTAAAAAAAAAATCTGGTCACAAAGGAAAAAAAATATAAATACCTATCTCATTGGATTGTTGAATGCATTATATGATTTAATTCTTTGAAACCCGGCGTGGTGCCCAGTATAAAGTAAGCACTTCATTGGAGGTACGGTCTCATGTTTTTAGCTGTTATCTTGACGGAGAATGCTCAAATATAAATCTTTAGTCCCGACTTATTCCTAAACTCTATTCACCTATTGACATCTGTCTTCTAAACATTTACACCTAAATTTGTTCACATGTGTTTATTGAACATTTACCATGGGAACATTTACCAAGACTATTGTTAACTAAACATTATTGCCATCCCCTCACCCCCTTCCCCTCCAGCAACCTTCAGTTTGTTCTGTATACTTAAGAGTCTCTTATGGTTTGCCTCTGTCTCTGTTTTTGTGTTATTTTATTTTTCCTTCCCTTCCCCATGTTCATCAGTTTTGTTTCTTAAATTCCACATCTGAGTGAAATCATATGGTATTTGTCTTTCTCTGACTATGTCAAAGTTCTTTGGACCAGAGGTCTGACATGGGTCACATTGGGCTATAATCAAGGTGCTGGCAGGGCTGTGTTCCTGCTGGAGGCTCTGGGGAAGAATACACTTCCAAGTTCATTTAGGTTGTAGGTTGAATTCTTTTCTTTGCAGTTGTAGGACTGAACTCTTCCTTGCTGGCTATCAGCCAAAGACTGGTCTTTGCTTCTAGAAGCTGTCTGCTCCTTCTCAGGCTTCCTGTGAGCTCCCAGAGGCCCATCCCCAATGCTGACATGTAGGCGTCTGTATCTTAGCACCAGCAACCATGTACCCCTCTCATACTTAAGATCTCTCTGGTTTCCCCTTCTGCCATATCATTTCTGTGTTGCCACTTCTGGCCAGAGACAGTTCTCTGCTTTTCAGGGTTCATGGGATTTGATTGAGCCCACTCAGATAGTCCAAGATAATCTGTTCTAAGGTCTGCACCTTAATTACATCTGCAAAGTCCTTTTTTGCCAGGAACATAACATATTCATAGGTTCTGGAGATTAAGGTATGAACATCCTTGGCGTCCATTATCCTGCCTACAATATGCCCATAAAAACTCGAAATCTGGTTGGGAAATAGACACGTGAATAAAAAAATCAAGTCGAAGGGGTTGGTATTGTATACAGTGGGAGAACAAAGAATGGGGAGAATCAGTGTTCCTTGAGCTGAATATGGAAGGATGAGTACTTCTTTGATAAGGGGCTTGTGGGGGACATGTCAGGAGAAGCAGCCATAACAGCCATAGCAATAATAGTAACAAGTGGCTGTCCCAAGCACTTTTCTAAGATGACTTCACCGAAATTCTCCAAATGGTAGGTCTGTTATTATCTGCCATTATAGCTTCTGCAGATGAAGTTTGAATGTCTTCACTTTCAGAGTAGAAAGACTAAAATGACCGTATCGTGTAGTTGAGAGGATTAACATCTATGGCTAAAGCATAGCACATAATAAACACTTAGTACATGGTAGGTAAACAGAGTAGAGGGTGGATAGGAGAAATACTTAGGGAGTGGACTTGGTCGCTGGTTATGAGCATAGGGGACGGGAGAATTCATAGTGACTGAGGGAGCTTTTTGGTGGTGGGTGTGTTACAAGGATGGTGGCGTTATTCAGTACTGTAGGAGGAGAAACAGGGTTTGGTTTTATGTCTAGTGGGGAAAGGGCTTTGAGAAGAGGAAGGGGTGCGTTCAGAAGGTATCTTTGGGAATATTCAATGGAATTTAAATGGAGACTTACATTGTGTGGGTCAAACACTTGTAAGAGAGTTCAGAGATGAAGTGGGCACCGTCACTTCAAATTCATCATGTCTAACGTGGAGTTTACTGTCTTCTCCTCAGGCTGGTCCCCCATCTTCTCACCATTCTTTCCTTTTCCCAAGCTTGACATCTGTTTTTCATTCCTGACTCTCAGCTCTGGGGAGGGGGAACCCAAAACCCTGTTTACAGTGTTTGCAGGTGTCTGTGATGTAAATACTCCAGACAGGGCCCATTTCAGACAGTGGATGCTTTTGTGCTGCCATGGCAGAGATGAAGAGCTCCAGCAGAGACCGCGTGGGCTGGCAAAGCCTAAAAATCTTTCCTGTCTGGATCTTTATAGAAGTTTGCCAACTTCTGCTGTAGTGTCTCCAAAATAATAAAATAGTAACATGGTAGAATAATTCTCTATCTCTAGTCATTCCTTCTATCCATCAAGATGGGTTGAGGGAGGAGGTAGTCTGAGGGGGCGATGTGTGAGATCATGCATGGGCTTGAGGTAGTTTTTTGGACTTAGGCTGTTTTTCTAAATGAGAGGAGTGATATGATGTAACTTATGTTTTTAAAAGAAAACACTGGCTGGTATTTAGAGAATAGACCATAGGGCAGCAAATAAGGAAGCAGAGAAATCTGTTGGGAGGCCATTGTTATAATCCAGGTAAATCTTTGGATCAGGGTAATAGCTGTGCCAAGTGAGTTTACACTTTGGATACATTTTGAACTTAGAGCTGACAGGATTTGCTGATGGAAAAAGAGGAGCTAGGATGAGTCTTGGATGGAGAAGGAGTACCAAAAGGGGGTCTTAAGTTGGAGCCTGAGTTATTGAGATCACATTATACCACGTTGCTACATAAGGGATTTTAAGAAGAAAATTGAGACTTTAGCAATGCCTGTAAATTTTTTTTTTTTTACTCCTTCTAAACCATATATGTTCCATGAGGAAAAATTCTTTGTGTGAAGTAATTTTTCCTTTTAAGCAATATATTTTATTTTATTTATTTATTAGAGAGAGAGAGAGAGAGAGAACACAGGAGTGGGGGGTGGGGAGAGACAGAGGCAGAGGGAGAAGCAGACTCCGTACTGGGCAGGGAGCTGACGTGAGGCTCGATCCCAGGATCTTGAGATCATGACCTGAGCCGAAGGCAGATGCTTAACCTACTGAGCCAGCCAGGTGCCCCCTAAGCAATATATTTTAAAACAAATCTAGGAAAACATAGAAATGTTTCTAAAATATGGAATTTTTAGAAAAGGAAACTAATAAAACCTACTTTAGGTAAGACTGTTTTAATCCTGTGATTTGGCGGCTTAAAAAAAAAAAAACCTATTCAGAAATTAACAGTTTTGGTGGAGTGAGTTTCAGCATTTACCCGCAAACCGTTAAGGTATAGTTTCAAAAACAAAAACGTACAAGTCAGTGTTTCCTTGTACTGTGAATGAATTATTATTCATGTCTTTTATGTAGGTTTTACTTGTAATGGACACAAGGACCGAACAGACATTCATTTTAAAAGTAAGTAGAATTTGTATGTTTAATGAATTTAGGCATTTATTTTCAAATTATGTTTCTGAAAGAAAAAAAATATTTAGTGTTTTTTCTGGGTGTTTGGAAGTTCTCTTATGTTTATGGTGATCTATATTTATTTTACTTTCTGTTCTTTTTCACAGTTAATAGCATGCGTTTAAAAAGAGTTTTAGGTTATAGAGTATGGAGGTGATAGTTTGGGTAAGTTGAAGACTCATTCCCTGATATTTAAATAGAGAGTGTGTGCCTTAAACACATCTCTAATACATTTTGTATAATTTGTGAAGATTGCACACAGTTGCACCTCTGATTGTGATTATAGCCCTAAAGAGCTGAAATTTTGCCTTTAAGTCTCTGTTTCAGGTATTTGGGAGAGTGTTATCTACATCCCCGGTCCTCTCTTTTTTTCTTTCTTTCTTCTTTTTTTTAATCTAAATTCAATTCTGTTTCTTTATATAACTCATTTCTAACTAAATGAACAAGGAAAGAAAAACCCCTCAATTTTGTAATTTCAAAATTGAAATGGATTGTGACAGTACATATTCTAAAATATCCTAATTTAATAATTTCCATAGCATCTAGAAATAATCAATTTCAGATTAATTTTATATTTCTTTTTCAGATATTTTTTCTTTTATTTACAGCATGGCAGTAGGTCACATTGACATATAACTGAAACGAATTTCTTTCTGCATATACTTTATCACTGGCATTTCCCCGGATTTTTAAAACCAGACTTTGACACCAGACACTACAGATACCTTGTTTCTTTGGAGAAGACTTAAAGTAGTCTTTGTACTTTTTTGGCATAAAATTTTCAAATCTCCTGTTTAATCTAGGAATACCTTTTGTGTCTCAGAAATCTGAATGATCTCACAGTGTCTACTGCTTTAAAGATATATATATATATATATATGTAAAATAAAACTTAAGAAAAGGTCATAGAGAAATAACTGTGTGTCATCCTGATGACTTAGTTTGAGAGCATCTCTAATAAAAACACTGACCCACGTAATTGATTTTAATGGCAGCTTTGTGGCATCTTCCGTTCTCTGGATTCACGCCAGATGCCATCAGCAGAGCCTCCAGGGACTGAGGGGCATAGAGCAGCAGATGAGTGGTTTCTCTGAAGCCCAGAGTAACTCGGATAGATTAGTTTGGTTGATAAACACAGAGCACAGCAGGCTCCAAAGGCAACTGAGGGTACAACTGACCTTTTTGTTCTCTGTCAGGGTCTAAGGAAAAGCAGTGAATACAGCAGGAACAGAAAGACCATCATCCCCCGCTGTGTGCCCAACATGGTGTGTCTGCACAAGTACATCATTTCTGAGGAGTCCGTATTTCTTGTGCTGCAGCACGCAGAAGGTTAGTTTGTGGTTTAAATTGTTTACAGAGGAAAGAATGTCATCTACTTAGCTTTTCAGTGTCTATAATGCCCTTTTTACTTCTGGCATTGCATGGGCAGATAAAACATATGAAACACATGTAAGAAACTGTTTTCCTCATTCCTCCACTCTCTTTGAGTTGTGAGGGAAAATGAAAACCCAGGTGAACAGCAGATTTCATTTGAACTACAGTAACATTCTTAGATATACATAACTACTTACTTTCCCCTAGAATTGAGCTACTGTGATGAGCACGTTAAGGTGAATGTGTGCTAAAAGAGCTAGGTTTTATTTTAGGCATTTTATTTTGTTCTCTTGTTCTCTGCTAAAAGGATACATTAGTGTTAGATGACGAAAGTAAAAAGCATCCCCTGAAGAATTAATTAATTACCTCATTTTTTAGAATGCATGGGTATTTGCTTAACATTTGACATTACCTAGTTATTCTGATCTGGGTTTTTACGAATACAGCCATTGGCATCACATATGGGTACAAAGCAGAGCCATGGTGCTCTGCCTTCAAACTATTTATGAAATTTCAGCTCATGGTAGAGGGAACAGGTGACAAAAAAATACTATGTTTTGATTTGTTTTTGCCCTTTAACACCTGAATTTAAATAAATAGTCTTTTATTTAGAATGACTGAATACAGCATATAAATATAAATCCACATAGTAAATACTGCCTTTTGGCCTTAAGAGGTGTTTTTAAAATAGTAAAAAAAATTTAAATTATTTTCCATGTTTCATGAAGGTGTTATTTTTATTTTCACATTACTGAGAATAAAGAACTGTTGTGTTTTACTAATAGGTATGACATTTGAATTTAATGCATTTTCCCAGGAAAATGAGTCATTGCTTTGTGGAATGAAGTCTTTTATGATAACTAATGCAAGATTTTTGACGGGGGCAATAAACTATTAATATTGTTTATTATGAAGTACAGCACAAGATAACTACAGATGGAGGGAAGACCTCCATATGTAGTATTTAATAGGAAATTCAGAAGGGGCTCCATGGTCTCTCAGGTATTAAGAGAGTTAATTGCGTGTGTGAATTGGATAACTAATTCACCTTTGTTCAGACATTATAGACAGCTTTTATCTGAGGATACCAGTGCATTACAGACATTATTGAATTAGAGGTCATGTCATCTGATAGCGAAATACAGCCACCTCTGGTGTGGAACAAAATAACTTGCGTAGTAATAATCCATAATAATTTAGAACAAGGTCAGTAGGATGAATGTAATTATGGTCAATATTCTATTACCCAGTGTGGATTATTCATGTTGGAGATTATCTGTGGCAAATTTTCGATTCTAGTTTGCTTCTGCTATTTGCAGCTTCTTCCTGCTTTCTCTTCCTTCTCCAGAACACACTTCAGTTTTTCTTCTGCCATCTGCTCACTTTCTCTTATACTCCTTAAAGCTGATATTTCAACTAATTTTACTTTAATACTGAGAAAATTTTTATAATCTATTTGAAAGCCATATGTCTAGATTTAGATTATCTTTACCAAGCTCTTTTTTCCTTTATTGTTGGCCATAGCTGACTTTGAATGGCTACATGATATTGAATTTGTCCTGAATGATTTAAACTTGGTGGGGGAGGATCTCTTTTTGACTGTTGATTTCAGGTGCCTACTGTTTGATTATAAGAAGATTTTTATAACACAAAGATATTAAATTATAGTGCAAATAGGGACTCTAGGTTCATTTAATGTTCTGCAAATTTATTGAGCATGTATTGTGTACTAGACTCTCTCTTTGGTGAACAAGACAGGAAGAGAGCTTTCTGTGACGAGTCAAACAAAACCAAAAAGCACGATAATATGGACTAATAATAGGGACTGCACTGGTTTCTAACACAGCAATCTTTAAAAAAGAACGACTGGGGGACTACTTTAGATGAGGTAGTCAAGGGAGCCTGCTCCAAAAAGGCAACATTTAAGAGAAGTTTTGAATGACAAAAGAAATAACCATTTGGATGTAATTGGGAAGCGCATTCTAGGTACAGGGATCAGTGTAAGAAATCAAAGGCAAAAACAGTATCTGATGAACAAGAAAGGAGACCATTTGGTTGGAGTGTAATAGGTGAGGGCAGTTGTGGTATATGAGGCTCTTGGGGAAATAGGCAGGAGTCTTGTGCTGCAGGGAAAGGACTTTGGCTTTTATTCAAGTGCATTGGGAAACCATTGGATATCTAAAGCGGTGGCAAGATCTGATTTACGTTTTGAAAAGATCACTCTGGCTGTTGTATAGGGAATGGATTATAAACAGGCAAGGAAGAGTAAACAAGCAGTGAATAGTCTCGACAAGAGGTGATGATGGCATGGCTTTCTGGTGTTCTAGCCGCTATGCTTTGAGGGTAGACTCAGTGGGACTTGTGATAGATTCTGGGTTAGGGAGAGAAGAATCTAGGTGTATTTTTTGGCTTTAGCTTGAGCAGTCAGGTGAACTGTATGATGGGCAGTATGCTATCTTTTACATATTAGTGGTGTTTGTTACCTCTGTGAATTAGAAGTTGTGCATATATCATACACACATTACTTTTATATGTGTAAATAGCTATTCCTGAAAAATAAGTGTTGAACAATTGTTTTTTCTAACATGAATGCTTGAATACTTATGATCTGTGGCTTTAGCTTCCTTCTGCTTATAGGACTATTCAAGATTTCACCTAAGTCTCTTGGACTCATTTTCTTTCCATTTTTAATTCATTTAGTCAGAAATATATTGGTGCTTACTGGGATACAGGCTTAGTTCTAACATGGCAGTGAACAAAACTGATGAAGACTTTGTCCACATGGAGCTTGGACACATTTTCTTTCCATTTTTAATTCATTTAGTCAGAAATATATTGGTGCTTACTGGGATACAGGCTTAGTTCTAACATGGCAGTGAACAAAACTGATGAAGACTTTGTCCACATGGAGCTTACATTGAGAGGCAGAACAGACAATAAGCAAATACATAAGTAAATATATGTTGGATGGAGATAAATTTTATGGCGAAAAGTTAAATAAAAGATGGGAAAAGGGGATGCCAGAAGGGTGAGGTGGGGCTTACTATTTAAATTAGAGTGGTCACCTCCTTAAGGAAGGGGCGTTTGGCCAGTGACCTGAAGGAAGTGAGAGAGGGAGCATTGTGGATATGTGAGGAAAGAGTATCTCATTAAGAGAGAGTAAATGGGCTTGAAGCCAAGAGTGTACTTGGGGTATAAGAAATAGTAAGGGTACTGTGGCTGGAGCAGAATGGGAAGAACCTGGAGGTGGGGAGGCAGGTGGGAAGATCCTCTGTGGTCTTAATAGGCCACTTTAGGAACTTGATTTTATTTTACTATTATTTTTTTTGAGAGCACGTGCAGGGTTAGGGGGCAGAGGGAGAGAGAGAGAGAAGCTCAAGTGGGCTCCATGCCCAGTGTGGAGCTCAGTGAGGGGCTTGATCTCACAACCCGGAGACTGTGACCTGAACCGAAATCAAGAGTCAGACCCTTAACCGACTGAGCCATTCAGGTGCCCCAAGAACTTGATTTTTACTCAGAGTAGATAGGAAGTGATTGAGGGGTACTGAGCAGAGGAGTGACAAGATAGGGGTCACTCTGGCTGCTTTGTGGAAAAGGTCGTCTAGGAAGGCAAAGGCAAAAGCAGGAGACCAGTTTGGAAGTTTTTGCAGCAATCCAGGTGAAAATAACTGTGGGTTGCACAAAGCGTTAGTAGTAGAGGCGGTGAGAAATGGTCATCTGATTCTGAATCTATTTTGAAGATGGAACTGACATAATTCTGCTCTACATGCCTGCGAGGTTTTTGGCTCACAGAACTGAAAGAATGGAGTTCTTATTTACTAAGATGGGGAAAGCTGTGGGAGGGGTGGATTTAGAGGAAGAAAATCAGTTTTGGACTTGTGAGTTTGAGATGCTTCTGAAATGTCCAGGTGGTGTTGAGTAGGCAGTTGGATATACCAGACAGAATTTTAGGAGAGAGATTGAAAATGTTTATTGTTCCTTTAAATGAATCCCTTATTTTAACTCTGGAGAAGAAAAGGTGAGAAAATAATTGTATTCAGTCCAGGCCACTTGTGTTATTAAAACTTTAAGTTCCTAAGATTAGGGATTATGTCATTTTCATCATCTGTATCCCAACATTTAGCAGAATACTTGGTACATAGAAGTTGTTCAGTGTATAATTGCTGAGTACTGAGTAGGTCAGAGAAAAGGTGAAATGCCTGGGTTAGAAGGAATGCCTGCGAGTGTGCATACACCGGATCGGTGGGGTATGGGAAAGAGTTTTGTCCCAAGTTACTTGGGGACCCAAGGGGTGAAACGATTCTCTTTTTATTAACTATTTTTTTTAAATTATGAAACTAATATATAAGGCAATACATTTGAGCTATATATAGAAGTATATAAAGTAAAAATAAAAATTCTCCTTTCCTAGTCACTTTAATACCCAGTTCTGCTCTCTAGAAATAGGGGAAATTTTCCAGTGTGTATAAACATATACTCCCTACCTGTCAGGTTAAATAAAATGGATCTTACATGTTGTTCTATGGCTTGTTTTCTTCCCCCATCTTAACAGTATACCTTGAACAACTTTCCTTGTCAGTACATATAGGTCTGCATTAAGAGAGACCAGTGTAGTGATTAAAAACAAGGATTCTAGAGCCAGACTATGTGAGTTTGTGTGATGTGGGGCAAGGTATTTAGTGTTTTTGTGCCTCCATTTCCTTATCTATAAAATAGGGACGATAATTACCTGCCTCATACAGTTGATGTGAGGATTAAGTAGTTGATATATGTAAAGCACTTGGTGCCTGGTGCCTGGTAAACACTGTGTAAGTATTTGCAAATGTTGCTGTTGTGGTTTTGAATAGAGAATATTTGGTTGTACCGATATTATAATTTATTTAACTACTCCCTTATTAATTGGTGTTTAAATTGTTTCTAGTACTTCTTCTATATATCTTTGTGTATTTTTGGTTTTCTTGAGAACAATTTATAGCATGAATTTCTTTTTTTTTTTTTTTAAGTTTTTATTTATTCATTTGACAGAGAGAGACACAGTGAGAGAGGGAACACAAGCAGGGGGAGTGGGAGAGGGAGAAGCAGGCTTCCCGGCCAAGCAGGGAGCCCGATGCGGGGCTCGATCCCAGGACCCTGGGATCATGACCCGAGCCGAAGGCAGACGCCTAACGACTGAGCCACCCAGGTACCCCTATAGCATGAATTTCTTGACGTAGAATTGGTGGTTCAAAAAATGATTTTGATCATTGTTCCGAGAGTATTTTATCGTACATATTAAAGTCAAGTCCTAATTCTGGTCAAGCAAATTTAACAAATATTCTTTGCAATCTTTCAGAAAACCAATAAATTAAAATTTAATGAGAGAGTTTTTACTAAACTTTATTAATTGCTAATTTCGTAGCTTAAAATGGCTAATATCTCCAAGTTTTATATGCTTCAGTGAGGCTTACAAAGGTGTCATTTATATTTCTAAAGCGTTAAAAATTGTAAATATGTTAGGTATTTTTTTTATGTTATGTATTTTCTACTTATATTTTGAGATTTAGCAGTAACAGGGTTTTTTAAAGGATAACATTTTTTTTTTAAAGATTTTATTTATTTATTTGACAGATAGCACAAGTAGGCAGAGTGGCAGGCAGAGGGAGAGGGAGAAGCAGGCTCTCTGCTGAGCAGGGAGCCGGATGTGGGGCTCAATCCCAGGACCCCAAGATCATGACCTGAGCCGAAGGCAGCTGCTTAACTGACTGAGCCACCCAGGTGCCCCAAGGATAATATTTTTAATGTTACAATAATAATGTTGATATTTGTGTAAATTTATCTGTTAGGCCTGATCTTAATTCAGTAGAAAGTAAAACACGCTCAGCTTTTGTGGGTGAGAAATTTCAAAGGAAATAATGTGTTCTTGTAAGTTTTGTGATTTTCATGATTTTGTAATTGGAAGAAAGTATGGGATAGGACCAAAATTTTGTTTCCATAGTTCCATATCAAACATTAAATTTAACTGGGCACCCAGCAAAGAATGGAAAAGGGCTAAAACGGTTTCATTCTCTCTTGAAAAATGCAGTTTTTTTTTTAAAGGTTTTATTTATTTATTTGACAGAGAGAGACACAGCGAGAGAGGGAACACTAGCAGGGGGTGTGGGATGTGGGGCTCGATCCCAGGATCCCGGGATCATGACCTGAGCCAAAGGCAGACGCTTAACGACTGAGCCACCCAGGCGCCCAGAAAAATGCAGTTTTTTTACAACTCACTTTAGGGTATTTGTTTAGGTTAGGAACAAATGTCATAAAGAAAGTGCCAATCATCACATTTAAAAATTCTAAGTAATAATGAGAAGAATGGAATTTAAGGGAGATGCCATATTTGACTAATCAAATTGGTCAGCTTGCTAACATCCAGTAAAGGCAAGTTGCTATGAAGGTGGCATTAATACACATTGCTTATAGGAGTGGATTCTGGTACAGCCTTTCTGTAAAGCAGTTTCACAACATGTATCAGAAGCATTAGGCATATTCATGCTTTTTGATCTAGTTTTTTCATTTCTGGGATTCTGTCCTGATGAAATTATCAGGGATGTCAAGTACTTCCATGTAAAAAGTACATATTATTTTAATAGTAAAAGATTGGAAACAATGTAAATGTCCAGCAATAGATGAACATTTAAATACCTCATAATATCTATCACATGGATATGCTATATAGCCATTGAAGTTCATAGTCTCATGAAAATTAGAAAATGTTTATGATGTGATGTTAGTCACAAATAAAACATCTGAAAAAAATGTACAAATAGTTAATAGTGCTTTTTAAAAAAGATTTATCCATTTATTTGAGAGAGAGGGAAGATTAATTGGGTAGCAATTAGTATTACAGATTGATACAGAAAGCAGTTAGTTAAAGCAGGGATCTAGTTGTAGCTTTAAAGTTATTCCAAGAAGCAGACTGGCCAAAGGAATCAGTAGAAGAGGAAGACTCCATGAAACATTATAGACATATCCTACAGGACTTGGAAACTTGCCCAAAAGAACAAGGGCGAAAAAATAATCTAAGCTTGGTCCAAAGCTTTTTTGCCAGAGTGGCTTGGAGGTCAGAAAGAGGAAGTGATCTGGGGGGTGTGGGGTGGGGGGAGAAAGAATTGAAGCACATTGAATTTTCGATTTTAGCAGTTCATCCAGGTGAAATTGGCCTAAGAATGAATGAAACTTTTCTTAGAACTTTACTGGCTACCGTTTCTTGCTATTATTAGAACTTTGCAACTGCAAAGACTGTCTACTTTGTGTTGGCACATCTCATTCTGATGAGTTATCGCAGCACTGACTGAGTGCCTGTTGTGTCCTGCACACTGTTTAGACAGTAGATAGAAAGATGGAAATGACGGTCCTTTCTTCACAGTAGTCCCCATCTAGGAGAATAGAAAACAAAACATGTTGTTTCAGTTGGATTGCATACAAGAACCCCAGCTCCAGGTTCAGGCTTTATTGTTAGTGTGCCACAACAGACGTATTTGTGATAAAAGGAATGTGGCTATTGTTGTCAAATGACGAAAAAAAGATGGAACCAATGCATAGCTTCTTTTGTGAGTTTCAAGGCTATATATGAACCTTAAATTTTATTTGAATATGGGGGAATATGAAATGCTAAGTATAATCTAATGAGGACAGAAAGTTAGCTAAGAAAAATGAGAGGGGAAAAGTTAAACACCATAATGTCCAATACTACTAATTATTATCAAAATGGGAGAAAACTGTTAACTGGGTCACAGGGAGAGGAGATGTCTGAGTATCTTAGGATTAATATTATGACAGCTACCCTTTATTATATATTTACTTTATAGTGGACACAGTACTGGGGGGGGCTTTATGTATTTACTGAGTTCCTCTAAATGAAATGAAATGCCAAGTACAAAAAGATTTTTTTGGATGCTTCCACTGACCTTTTTATACATATAATTGACTGTCGGAGATTATTTCTCTTAAGATTGTTACCCTTGGTATAGGATGCTTAATAAAGACATTAAAAATGTGCTGGAAAAAAAAATTGCCTTCTCCATATTAATAGAGGGATTCATTTTTAACACATTATTTCCCATTTTTGGAAGCTACAGTTATATCTTCACAGAGGATGCATCTGTAATTATTGTTTGTAAGATTTTTAGATCAGATTTAACTTCTTCTTATAATAGAGTAAAGCTTTGGTAGGTTTTTGATACTTAGAGTTATTTATTCAAAGATTCTAGTGAGCAAAACAGATGGAGTTCTTAATGGTTAAAATAACACAAAAGAAAAACAAAGTGAAATAACTAACAAGTATTGCTGGTAAAACATCAGATTCCTTTGATTTCTTTGAAATTGATTTTTATGATTTTACTTTTCTGTAGGTTTCTTGTATATATCAGAACACAAAACTGGAATTACAATAGCCAGCCTCATTAACGGCTGCCCAATTGATTTTCCTCAGTTGCTTTACTAGGTCTTATTATACCATATCTGATGTATATGGGGGGGAATGGGAAAAATGTTATTAATATGTATTTTACAATGGCATAATTATATACCAGATGCCATATCTCCCCTCTAGTCTTGGACTGGGCATTTTCTTTCTTTCTTTCTTTCTTTCTTTCTTTTTTTTTTAAAAGATTTTATTTATTTATTTGACAGAGAGAGACACAGTGAGAGAGTGAACACAAGCAGGGGGAGTGGGAGAGGGAGAAGCAGGCTTCCTGCTGAGCAGGGAGCCTGATGCAGGGCTCGATCCCAGGACCCTGGGATCATGACCTGAGCTGAAGGCAGACACTTAACCCCTGAGCCACCCAGGTGCCCTGGATTGGGCATTTCCAAAATGGAATAATATTGTTGATTTTTGCCCCCTATAGTATATACAATTTTAAGCAACACTTATTTATGTATTTCCGCTTGGCCAAGGGACCATGCTTCAAAAAATTATTACATAAATAGCTCAGAACATAATCAGATGTTTCAACAGCTAAATCATATTTAAAGCAGTGTTCCAGCTGTGGGATTTCATATTAGTATTTGTTAAACTAATTTCAAAGGGAGAAATAGGTTGTCATTTAAAAGATAATTGGTATCAGGAGATATGTTTAGAACTATACTCAGCAGTCAGCAATAACAAAATATTTAATTAAAATGCTTGTTTTATAGCATACTTGATATTAATGGGTATCATTGACTTGCTTTTGGTTGATTATTAGAATACTCTTTGTTTTTCTAAGGGCTTCAATAAGTAACCATTATTTTGGGGATCTTAAAAATTTTTTTGGTTATACTTGTTCACAGGTGGCAAACTCTGGTCATATATCAGTAAATTTCTAAACAGAAGCCCTGAAGAAAGCTTTGACATCGGGGAAGTGAAAAAATCCACACTTACTAAAGTTCACCGGCAACAGCCAACTTCTAGTCCTCAGGACAGTGGCAGCTTTGAATCCAGAGGAAGTGATGGTGGAGCCATGCTTAAAGTCCTGCCTTTGAAGACTAGTCTTACTCCAAGCTCTCAGGATGATAGTAACCAAGACGAAGAAGGCCAAGATAGCTCTCCCAAATGGCCAGATTCTGGCTCAAGTTCAGAAGAAGAATGTACTACTAGTTATTTGACATTATGTAATGAATATGGGCAAGAAAAGATTGAACCAGGGTCATTGAATGAGGAGCCTTTCCTGAAGATTGGAGGGAGTGGTGTTGATACCAGAGTCATTGGAAGCTTCCCAGCGCACCTTGCTGTTGACCGTGACAGCCCCAGCACCGAGCACATAGCTCAGGAGCTGCAGTTCTTCGCTGGAGATGATGATGTAGAAGCAGTTAGTTCGCCAAGAACGTCAGATTCCCTTAGTAGATCGAAAAACAGCCCCATGGAATTCTTTAGGATAGACAGTAAGGATAGCACTAGTGAACTGCTAGGTCTTGATTTTGGAGAAAAATTGTATAGTCTAAAGTCAGAGCCTTTGAAACCATTTTTCGCTCTTCCGGATGGAGATGGCACTTCCAGGAGTTTCAATGGTAGTGAAAGCAAGGTAGAGTTTATAGCTCAGGACACCATTAGCAGGGGCTCAGATGACTCTGTCCCAGTCATTTCTTTTAAAGATGCTGCTTTCGATGATGTCATTGGCACTGATGAAGGAAGGCCTGATCTTCTTGTAAATCTACCTGGTGAACTGGAGCCAACCAAAGATGGTGCCGCAGTGGGACCTACTAAGTTTACACAGACTAATATAGGCATAATTGAAAGTAAACTGTTGGAAGCCCCCGATGTTTTATGCCTTCGGCTTAGTACTGAACAATGCCAATCAAGGGAAGAACAAGGCACAGAGGAATTGAGTGATCCCTCTAGACCTAGATCCCCGAGTATAGCAGAGAAACACAACGCACGGGGGGATCTTGGGATGTTATTTGTAGCAGCTGCTGATCATAGTAGTTCAGGAGATGTGTCTTTGTTATACAGCTCTGATTCGAAGTTCCAAGGACTTGGAGTGGGGGAGTCGGCAGTAACTGCAAACAGCACAGAAGAAAGCTTATTCCATATTTCTAACCCACTCTCAGGTGCTAATGAATATAATGTAAACACAGACACTTTAAAAACTGAAGAAGTATTGCTGTTTACAGATCAAACTGAGGATTTGCCTAAAGAGGAACTGACTTTATTTCAGAGACACCCAGAGACTAAGGGAGAGAGTGGATTAGCACTAGAAGGAGACAAGGAAATACATCAGATTTTTGAGGACCTTGATAAAAAATTAGCACTAAACTCCAGGTTTTATATCCCCGAGGGCTGCATTCAAAGATGGGCAGCTGAAATGGTGGTAGCCCTTGATGCTTTACATAGAGAGGGAATTGTGTGCCGCGATTTGAACCCAAACAACATCTTATTGAATGATAGAGGTCAGGAACTTTTGCAAATGCATTTCTTTTTATTCGCTGTTGCTTCCAATTAACTGAGTAGGCGTTTTATCTTGTAATTAGTATCTTCATTTCCTGTCTAGAGCTTCATTATCAGTGCGGCAAATTCACCCCCAGTAATAGCTTCTAGTACTTAATGATGCCATTATTCTTAATGATACTGTTTTTAGCTACAAAAGGAGTAATTACAGTTCACTTCTGCAGAAAATGGAAGAGAAAAATGTTTTGATTTCTCCTGTCGTTTTGTTTTTAGGACACATTCAGCTAACGTATTTTAGCAGGTGGAGTGAGGTTGAAGATTCCTGTGACAGCGATGCCATAGAGAGAATGTACTGTGCCCCAGGTTAGAGCAATCTCCTAAAATGGTTCACTTGAAAAACTAGTTCAGCAGCTCTCTTTTCTTTACAGAAGTTGTGGTTTTCACTCACAGTTCACATACATGTTGGCTTTGAGTATCTCTTTAATCCTTCAAAAAAGAAAATTTGGGGATTAAATCATTGTATATTGGTTTATCTACCCAATAGAGGTGTGTGTGTGTGTGTGTGTGTGTGTGTGTGTGTGTGTGTGTGGTTAAACACGTTTGGACTTCTTTTAGAACTGACAGTGAATTCTGTCTTAGAAATGTCATAACTTCTTAGTGTTTAGAAAGACCTTTAAATACCCCGAACCTCTTTAAATGGATGGTTTTATTAAGATAGGAGAGGGAGTTGACAAAAGAGGTAAAATTCCTAAGGATAAAAATGGATAAAATGAGGAATTAAAAAAAAATGCAATATTGTGATTTCATTGATAAGCCAAGCTGGCATTGGAGAGCAGATTTCAGAGTTCTTTCTATATCTGAGACATTTTAGGAAGCATGTTCTTGGCTTAAATTAGCCAGTTTAGCCAAATATTTGACACAACAGGTTTTTCTTGCTCTTACTGTATTGTCTTTGTTTTTTAAGAATTAGAGATATATTTCTGGGGTGTGTTAGATCCTTTGCTGATAATTACAGGTCATTTAAGCATCTGAATTGGGTTTGAGTTAGTGTGTCTCTGTCAGTGCAGATGGGGCTATATTTGAATCCAAAATTCGTTCACCTTTTGCCTAGCTTTCAGCCTCTTTGGATGGTCAAAGTTGCTTCACTTGTCACCCCACTGGCTTTCAAAGGAGGTTCAAGCTGATTATGTTGACATGATCTGCTTAGTTGTTGATTAAAACAGTATTTAATGCTCCTAGCTAACCAGTGTATTATTGATACTAACATTGCTTCCCTGCATGATGGGAAATGATTATAATTAAGATTGAAAGAGCTATATTGCTTTTAGTTACAACCTTCATTGTTAAGAATTATTTCTGTATTGGGGAATAGCGAAGTTTTTCAACCTGCGAAGCAAATGTCCTAAAACTATTTCCTGAAAACAATGATTTGGATTTTTTTTTCTTACTGTTGTACCTTTTCCTTTCCACTTCCTTCCCTCAAATTAGGGGTGTTTGATTTTGTTTCTTCCTAGGGGCAATATATTGAGCATGCCTACATTTTTTGTTTCTCTCAAGTAGATAATATTATGCTGTTTTTTGAAGCCTTATTAGTATGATTTAGTTAATGGGATAACAAAAATAATTTCATAATACAATCACTTTATTATGGTTATCTGGTTCTTTTTTTTTATACTCTCCCCCTTTTCTAATTTTATAAATAACATTTTAGGTACCAATGTACATAAGAACATATATTAATTGTAATGAATTTGGAGGTTTTAGGATCAAAATTAAATCTGGGATTTTTTTGAAATGAAACCTCTTAAATCCAGAAGTGAAGTGCAGTATAAACCTCACATCAAAACCAAATGTTTATGAGACATTGTTTAATGTTTGTAACTGACTCCTTATTTCCTATTTTTATTTTCATTCTCTTATCAAAAACTATAGCGTCATCCTTTGGCAGTCTAGCAGATTGACATCCTGAGAATTTTAATATATGTGGAACAAAGCTATACTACATTCATCAACAAAAATATACTTTTAATTTTGTGTACTGAAATACTGAGTTTAATCCAGATCAGTTTCCATACTTTCCTTTTTAAGCCTTTCCCTGGAAATCACAGTTCTCATAGTTTACCAGCAGGTGGCAGTCTACCATTAATGGATTTTTGCTGTCATCTTCCAGATTGCCCTTCACTAACATTTGAAAAAAGCTGTCATCTGAAGGGCTTTGTTTTAATTATTTGCATGACAGAATTGTATTTTCAAACTTTGTGAGTTGCAAAAGTGTTCTAGCATTATGGCATGCATTGAACAATGTGGGAAGTCTCTTCTATTCTTTGGGCCTATTAATATGTTTTATCAATGGGGGAAAAACAAAACCAGGAATGGCCTTCACCGAAAAGTAAAGCTAGTGGTGTAATGTAGATGATCATAAACCCAGAGAGTTATAGAACTCAGTTAAGTCCATGTTCTCCTGCCCCTCGCTTATAATGCAAGGGGAATTGGGACAAAAAATTGTAAATTAGTGTTTGTTTCAAAAGTGAACAGCAGTGCTGCTGATAAAAACTGTAAGTAGGCTTTCCTCCTCTTCTCAAATGGTGGGAGCAGTGCTAATATGCTAATATTTCAATGCCTAAAAGTCACACATGGAGACAGAGAGTACTTACTCTCTTTTGGTCTGCCCTTAGAAACACTACAGGGTTGCAGTCATTCTCTCCCACATCCCCTCTGCCTTTCCGTTTTCCAACTCTAACCTTAGTATTATTGTCCAAGTAGCTCTAAAGCATGTTAAGCAGCTGATGTTTGGTTAGAAAGTAAAGTTGTCATAAGATTATGATGAGAACGATCCACTTCTGTTTAAACAGCATGCAACCTCTACCCCGACCCCTCCTCCCTCCTGGGAATCCTTATCACATATTTGTCCTAAAAACATAATCCACCTGCCCTGTACTTTGTAATATCAGCAGTGTATCTTTTCATCTTGTGGGTGATGTGCCTTTATATTTTGAGAAAAATTTCCAGTAACAGATTCGATTTACATGGACAGAAACTTGAGCACATGCCAAACTAGCAGGGGGGCCATTATTCTGCTCTATAAATAAGTTTAAAAAAGAAACAACACACACACAGAAACCTGTGAATCAACATGTTTTGGTCTAATTGAGGGGAAAAGCAAGATAGATAAATTTTGAAATGCAAATGATCACCTTCTGTTATTGAAGTATAGTTTCTGCCAACTTTGAGATCTCAGATTTTAAAAAGTCAGAGTCATTTCAACAATGTATACTACCAAGGATATCTGATGTTTACAAGTTTCTACAACAACACGAAGAAGTTTCTTAAAAAGTTGCCACTTTTTTATATTAAAGAAAACAAGTCCAATAACAAAAAGACAAAACCCATGGAGCTTTCTCTGTCTACATCTGTGAAAAAGCCAGCAAATAAATGGCTGCAGCTGCAGGCCGATCAAGAGGGTCTTGAGAATACGAATTCACTGATCAAACCCAGCCCTGTTTTCAAAGTAGAAGCCATTCCTTTTAGGTTCACTTTGTATCCTTAGATTATCTAGGATGATTCTCTAGAAAGGTTTTATTTTAAATAAACATCATTCATGGTAAATGGGCTCCTTTCATACCAGAGAAACACAGGACAGAGTTCAGGAAGAGAAAGAGCAAAGAAATAGATCCCAAAGTGGGAATAGATTGTATAGCAAGTGACAATATAAACATAACACTGTCTAGTTTCCATATTAGGAAACTTTTAGATACTTTTATTAAGAGACTTTTAGACGGGTCATCCAATTTTTTGTTGTGAGAGGTTATAGAATAAAAACTGGAGTAAATTGATTATTCTTCTCTAGAGGACTTCCTTGTAGTTACTCTGATTTTATTTCTATATTTGTGTACACATACACACACATATAGAGGATTTTATGTGCTATATCATCATAAGTGTTAGTCTGTCATAACATAGAATAAATTTTTGTTACAGCATTTTAAGTATAAAGAAAGAATAAAGTGTCAAAGTATTTTTTTATCAGTATTTTTTTCTTAACAGTCTTCATCCTAAAAAAAGCAGCTAGAAAACAGAACCTCTAATAGTAAGCATATAAAATACAGAAGACTATATTTGAAAGTTTAATATGCAATCTAAGGCAAGTGAGTAAAATTGTTTATATGTTCGTTATTATGCTAATATAATCACTTCAGTTTCTTGTTCTGGTCTTCACAAGTTGATATGGTATCCTATCACTGTGTGTCCTTCACCTTTATTTTCTACTCCATTATGAGCCTTTATAAATGCTTGAAATTTACATTGATATTTCTTGTTGAATACTTTTCAGACTTGAGAATTTATAGGTGAATATGTGTGTAAATTGAAGAAGTCCAAACTGCTTTTTACTGCAGCCCTATCTCCACGCTCCCGGATGTCAGATGACAGCTTTGCTTCCTCTCTTGGGCGATTTCACACTTGGAAACAGCTCACAGCTGACAGTGAAAAGTGAAACATAGAAAAATCATGCTGAAAACTATCTGCAAAATTCAGTTTTAGAGCATGACGTTTATTTACTACCACCCTTTGCCCTTCTAGCCTGATGTTATCAAATAGTCCATGAATATATTTTTTGAGGGTAGTCTCCTCTGCCCTTTTTCATAAATGTGTCTTACATATTGTTGCCTTTTTAAGCATGGTGCTCCATGTGATAGTTACGTATTTGATACTTAGATCTAGGACTCAGACCATGGATGGTTTAAAATATCATGAGGCCATCATAAGTTTAAGATTTAGAATCATAAGGTAGAATTAAGAATGACCAACCTTCAATATTTGTCCCACATCAGCCATTAACTCATCGCATGGCCCTGGGCTTGTTGTTTAAAGACTTTGTAGACCTAAATTTACCACTAATAAAACAGATTTGTTGAGTATAAAAAAGATCGCAGATATCAAATCACCTAATATCCTTCTTACACAAAATATAGTCAGAATTCAAGTTCATTTTATTAAGGCAAGAATTTTTTCCCCCAAGGATAAGTACTGATTTCTTGTCTAATATTAGTAGGGTGAAAAGAATTATTTCACTTGAGGACTTTCTAAGTGTGTGTGTGCGTGAGGGCACAAGTAGGCAGAGTTGCAGGCAGACGGAGAGGGAGAAACAATCTCCCCAGTGAGCAGAGAGCCCAATGCGGGGCCTGATCCCAGGACTCTGGGATCATGACCTGAGCCGAAGGCAGATGACACTTAACTGACGAGCCACCCAGGCGCCCCTCTAAGTATATATATATATTTTATAAGATATTTATTTATTTATTTATTTATTTATTTATTTATTTATTAGCAAGAGAGAGAGAAAGAGAAACAGCATGAGAGGGGAGAGGGTGAGAGGGAGAAGCAGGCTCCCCGCTGAGCTGGGAGCCCGATGTGGGACTCGATCCCGGGACTCTGGGATCATGTTGCTTAACCAACTGAGCCACCGAGGCGCCCCTCTAAGTATATATTTTTACTCATTTATCGAGTATTTACATAATATATATGATGTAGAGATGAGGATTTATGGATAGTATTTTCATTTGGAGGAGAAAAGCCAAGACACCTTTTGAGTAGGGCAAAATTTAATTGCCAAGATTCTCAACAAACAAAATTGTTTAAGGAAGAAAGAATCATTTTGCATATGAGAATTTTGGGGTCCTGGGTAACTTCACCAAACATGAAGGAATGCAAAGTTGAGAGAGAAACCAAATGAATATAGATGTATATTTTGAAATAATAATGATATAACCAGGAAATATGGGTATATCTCTGGTGTAGGCTTTAAAATTTTTTTCCCCCAAAGGAGAAAGAAGAAAAAGGCAAGAGGGAGCTATAGAAATAATTTTTAAAAGAGTAAAATATTTGTGGTTAATATTTAAACATTATCTTTCAAACACTAACTCTTCTGTTTGATTTACCCTTAAGCAAAACTTCACCAGTAACTCTCTTGTACATAGAAGATGTATAATTTTTTCCTTGAACGATTAGCAAGTACTTTTAATCCTTTGCCTTTAGTTCTTATTGTCATAAAGACCAAATCTGTATCTTCTTTGGGAGAACCAGTAGCTTTTTAAGCTTGCCATAGAATAGTGAAAATTTTACACTGATGAAAATTCTCTGATGTACTTCACCTCTGTATATTGATGAAACTTGTGCCATGAGTATAGAGTCATATTAAGATAAGCAAAAAAAGCTTCCAGTCAACCCAAATCTTACCTTGTCCAGGCAAGGCCTTCCTTATGGAAAGATTAAAGAGTTGCTTTATACTGGTTTGAAGGTCTGGAACCTTGGGATCCATCCCTAGATAGGATGTATCTTGGATCTCTCACAAATCCCCCATTGATGGGCCAGTCACCTTCACCTCTGCGTTAAGGTCACCCCATGTTGAAATAGACCCATTCTGAAATCATACTTCTCATCAGGACAAAATGTGATTTGTCTCCACTGATGGGAATGAGGCAGAGTAATGGCAGTGTTCCATCCTTGTGATTTGGCTCCTTAGTGAATCACACATTAGCTCTTCTCAGGAGAAGAAATTCTTGGCCATTAGAACTAGAGAATTTTTAAGTCAGTTAATAATGTTTTCATACAGAAGAGGTGAAATACAAGATCTCTGTATGTTTCATAAAACTACCTGATCTACTAGGGAGTGGGGGTTACCTCAAGCTTTAGATTATTAAAAGGAAGTTAGTTTTAACCTCTTATTTACTTCAAACCTTTTTCTTTATGATCTTGAGTGGATTCTTTTTTTAGAAATAGGAACATGAGACTAGATATGTGTAGTTTTAAGTAATAGCTGCATTGTAATGCTTCTTGATTTTCAGGTCTAAGTTGATTTTTGGCAACTATTCAGTTACTTAGCCTCACTACCATATTATTGTAGAAAGGAAAACAAACTATCTTTTACCTCTGATGTTTAATGCAGAAGAGATAATGCTTAGTCTTAAACATTATGTACCAGAGCTATTGGCTAGCTACTTTGATCAGTTTCTGTACCATGTAAAATTTTGTCAGTTTGAATCTCCATGAAGTAACCAGGGCTTACTCCTTCCAAGCAATTATTCACAAATTCTTCCTTCAAATAAATGTTTAAAAATGCTAAGGTTTTAAAAAATTGATGACAAAGCAAATGGGATTCCTTAAGCTCCTTTAATAGCAGTGCATGAAGCTCTGCCTGCCTAACACGGCAACAGCAGTGGAGAGGGGGGTGGGAACTGCGTCTGTCATTTTCACAATTTTCAGTTAGCCTTTTTCTCATCAATCAACTTTAATGGCTTTGGTTGGGTAACACTGTGACACCCGATGGCTATTCAGAATGGAGTAGTTGTGATATGATCAATGGAAAATGGAGCATGCTGTTGGGTTTTTTTTTTTTTCCCTAGTAGAAATGCAGGGTGAGAGAGTAAGCAAGATTGTATAGAGCTCAGAATTACAATTATAGTCAGTCAACCAGAAGTCATATGGTAGTTACCCATTTCTTATTTTATCTCACAAGAAGATGGTATAGTAATGATACCTATAAACTCCCCTGAACAGGTAATTCTTGGCTCTGGAATGTTGAATCAAGTTAAATCAAGGAGTTTTGATGCAACTTATGCAGATAATTGCAGGAAAGCTCAGAACATGGTTGACAGGTCACCCGCACAACAACAAATTCAGAGCTGGGTAGTGAGAACAAAGCAGAATTAAGTCTTTGGTCAAGCCCAGCCTGAATTCCCTGAGTGCGATGTGTCCCTCTGTCCAAGACCCCACAATACAACTGGCCCAGGATTTCAGGTAATTAAAATACGTGAAAAACAACTGCATTAATAATGAGGTGGTGGCAGGCAGCAAGGCTAGAGCCTGGGATGAAGCAAGAAAACAAGTGTGTGAGAGGTAGAGCTGCACACTTCTCCCATCGCTTTGTGGCGCTGTGAAGAGCGGAGCTCTAGCCGCTGCACACTCTTCTCTCTCGAAAGTGCTAGACTCTCTCATCAGCCTTCTCTGGATAATACTCTAATGAATGTGAGGAGTGTCATACTGGCAATTTTTAAGTAGTTCATACACCCTACTCAACAAATAAGGCATTTGAATGATCAGTTGAGTTCAGATTTGGAAGATTTTATGGAATGGAGAATGGAGAAGTGGGCAGCCAGCATTTTCTAAAGTAGGATAAAATATGGAAAAAAGGGAGCAAAGTGCAAATTCCAGGCTCTAGCTAGTCTATCACTCTGAGAATTAAGATCTGCTTAAGAGATGTGAGACCTTAGGCAAGTACATTTCTTCTGTCCAAATTATTTCATTTAAAATACATGTTCTCTTGAACATTTGTGTACCTTCAGACTTTGAAACTTTAAATGTCTCAACTTTGATAATTTAGTTTATAGGTATTAGAGAAACAGTTCAGCCCTGGAATTAAAATGAAATTTTATTCTCCTAGTTGATACGGCTTTTAGTTTTGCTTTCAGTTGCAACATTTTGTCTTGTTTGTGGAAACTTTTAAAAAAAATTGTCCTATATCTAAATACCCTTGGGAAACTAAGAGGTGTAGTTGTCCTCCAGTGTACTCAAGTGAATTTTTTTTGGTGACATTAAAAGAATACTAACTGATACTAATTATCTCACCAGACTAGCAGCCAGATATTGTAGCCAGCTTACGCACTGGTAGCACCTTTCACAGGACTGTGTGCCTGGATTCCTCACGCTGAACAGGGTCATGGGAAACCCTGAGTTACCTCCCAATCCTGTCTTCTTCCTGCTCCCAGGGCTTTTCAGCTTTTTCCTTTGCCACGTGCCATCCCCTCAGAACAAACCGAGGCAGTCACTGCGCTCTGCAGAGGGGAGCGCTGGAAGGCGTCCACTGCACCACCCTCTTTAAGCTACCAGCATCTCTTGCCTGGACTACCGCAGTCATCAACTGACTGACCTCCATTCTCACCCGGCTTTAATCTGTGTTTCATCCAGCAGCCAGGGTGTGCTTTAGATAATGTTTGAAACTTTCTAGCCTACCACATATAAAAGTGTGAAAGGACTTGACGTAGATCTCTATGCTCAATGGGACTTAAGGAAAATGAATGTGATGAGGCCTTTGTAGATGCTTTGAACGCCTTGAATGAACAGTGCTGCATAATACAAGATGGATATATTTATTCAACAAACACTTATTAAGTGCCTCCTGTGCCTAGGAGCTAGAAATAAAAGACATAATTGGTATAGTATTGACAGTTAATTTTGAAGACTTATGTTAAAAAAAAAAAAAAAGACTACCCAAACAGAAGACATATACAATTGGTTACCTAGAATGTTAATAGACCTTTATAGGTGAATAGTTGTATTTATAGAATTGTAATTTGCCACACTAACAAAAGATATGCTTAGCTGTTTCTCTTCTCACCATTTAGTTCCATATGTTGTTGGATTAAAAAAAAAAATCTTTCTTCTGTGTTTCTTTCTCTTTGTTCTTTAGTCATCAGCTGTAGTGGAAGACTAATGCTCAGCCCCTGCATAGAAAATCTTTATACACAGCAAGAGCTGGTGAGAGAAATTGACTAGAATTTTGTAATTCTAGTCCCTTTCAATTAGCAACAGATGCTGCAGGGAAAGATTGTCTGTGTAGGAACACAGTACTAATGTTTCCATGCTCTAGCTGACATGGAATGCTCATTGCAGAAGAAAGATGTTCTTTTCCTTGGTCCAAGTATGTCACTAATGATAGACCAGATTTTTTTTTTCCTTTTTTTCTATTCCTATCTAGGGCCATTGTGGATTAATTTTTATATTGTTTTATTCACCAAAATGCTCTGTTTTATTCTAAAAGCTAATGTATTTGTGTTACTTATGTTTCTTTTCCAGAATGAGAATTGTAATCCTTAAATTTTTTTCAAAATTCTGTGGCCTTAGAAAACTATATCTCTCCTTGCCCCCCAAAGTATACTTAGTACAGATTATCATTTTAATTTATTGCATAGATCTGTGCCTTTAAAATTTTTCCATCATTCTGATATTTGGATAAAGTGCTATATCATTTATGTGACAAATTCTTCTAGCATCTAAATGTTTGTTTAATTTGACTATTACATAAATACTTTTTTTGAAACAATTGTTGCTTTTTCATTGAATTTTATATGCTCTCTTAATAGTTCCACAGTTACTAGAACTTTGAGAACTATGAGGCTTCTCAGATTCTATTTACTAAAAAAGTGTTAAGAAAACAGTTTGGGAGAAATATTTAAAAACTTGTTCTAAATGAAAATAGAATTTCTCTGTATGTGAAATTCTCTTTTAAGAAAATTCTGAATCTACTGTTATTTCCTACCATATCCTATAAGGAAGACAGCAACAACGGAACATACTGCCAGAGGGAGGTTATGGAGTTGTCTGGAGATTTTGTAATGGGCCTGGGCAGCTGTGCTGTTAGGAAGGGTAAAGGGCAAGGATGAGATGACCTGTGTGGGTCTGCCTTGGTGAAAAACCAGGGAACAGAATCAGGTGGTATCATCAGTCTGAAAATGTGTCTTATCAAATCCATCAAAGAACTAAATGTAGAATATCAGATTCCCTTATTTATCAAGCAATATGAATGTAACAAACCCTTAAAGAAAAGTAAATTCTAAATTCGGGATGTTGAGGGTACCAAATTGTTTAAAATGCAAGGTGATTCATCTTTGTCAAGCTTTGTAGAAAGGTTGGTCTTTATTTAAAGCATGAGTTTGACATGCATTTTCTAGCTTTTTCAAATTTCTGTACAGTTTCCAGCATACAGTTTTATCATTATCTTTGGTTATTTTTGAGTCATGTCTTTGGCAAAATCCATGTGGTTTAAACTATGTAGTTAGTCCTAAGAGGTTGGACATGTGCCTGTACTTAAGTATATGTTATGATTTCAGTAATTCTGGGGATCACATGGTCTCTCCACGGTCTGAAAGAAGTGTATACTTCTGTTCATTCACTTCTCATGCAGGTATAGACATTTTATGATTTCTAAAGTCCAAGCTTTCTGCTTTTTTGCCCCTTTATTTTTCAGGAGCAAGGATTATTATAGCTACAGTTTTGGGGTCAGGTTAACATTATTATTTTTGGCTATAAGAGGGAGACTTAGTAAATTGACTGATTATCATAAGGACTGTAAAACTCTCTTATTCTATGTTTTAGCGAGCCCTTTGACAATATGGGTTACCAAGGCAGCATTATTTTTCTGAAAAATTTCTTGGCTTGTTGAAGAGTGTTCTATGAGGTGTTAAACATGAGTAAAACAAAGGTAGGCAAAGCACATTTTATGTTCTGATATCTTTATTGTTTTATTTAAATGTGTTTATTCACTTGTGAAATATGATGTTTGCATTATTAGTATGAATCAGTAAGAGTCTATATTGTGTTAGAATTTGAGAATTGATAGTGCTAAAATGAGAATTCTCGAATTTTACTAAACAGTTCTCACATATTTGATGTCCTTTAAAAATTTTTAGTTGGATTGAAATCTAATCTGGGGCCAATTCTGTGTCTCCATTACATTAAAAGATGATAATGATTAGATTGAGTGACACTGATTCATTTCGTTTGTCACCAGGTCTCTTAGGGAAAGGGAGTAGTGGCTGTGGATAGGAAAGAGAAGAAGGAAGTTTGAGGAATGCTAGTCATTTTAGCGTAATCCCACTCTTTGGGCATCTTAGGTTAATGGAGGGAGAAGAAGTTTTGAGAAAGGCTCACGAGTGCTTTTGAAAACACTTTCAGGATCATGAAACTAGAGGTAGAAAGAATGTTAGAGATCTGGCTATCCTCATTTTCAGAGTAAGCTTAGTATGACATACTCAGCTAGGGTCAAATGGTAGCGTGACCAAGGCCCCGTCAGTACATTTCTTTGATTCAAAGACAAAAATCCAGGATTCTTTGATAACACCATCTCTTTTTGAATTTTTGTGGGAATAACCTTGAGAATTTGTTTTCTTAGGGAATAGTTTATTTTTCCTCTCCATCACTTTGCTTAATGCCTATACTATAGTAAGTTTTGCTGCATTTGTGGAGAATAAAGATACTATTTTTCCTCCCTGGAAATTGCAAATACAGAGTGTAGCAGTGGGGGAAGGGCATGTGTGGAAGCTTTACACATTGATTTTTAGAGGAAAAATATTTTGAAAATTGACAAAACAGTGATAAATTTATCCTTTAAAATATTTTTCTGCTTCTTTTTCAGAGATTTAAAAAATTCAAGGTAGGAGTTTAACAGTATTTCTCAGCTTCACTGTTATACTTTTAAAATAGTCTCACAGATTTCTTTGGTATTTCTTTATATTTTCAACTTTTGACATTAGATACATATACGTGACTATTTACCTAGTATTTGTGGTAGTCGTCATGTAGCCTTTTTTTTTTAGAGTTTTTTTTTTTAAGATTTTATTTATTTATTAGAGAGAGAGAGACAGTGAGAGAGGGAACACAAGCAGGGGGAGTGGGAGAGGGAGATGCAGGCTTCCCGCCGAGCAGGGAGCCCGATGTGGGACTCGATCCCAGAATCCTGGGATCATGACCTGAGCCGAAGGCAGACGCTTAAAGATTGAGCCACCCAGGCGCCCCTGTCAGGTAGCTTTATAAATCAGTTCTCTTGGTTTATGCTTAAAGTTCTTCTATAGATTTTGCAAGTACAGCAGTTTTAGAGCAGTTGTTTTGACAGTCACACAGCCTCAGGCTTCTTTTTGGCAACGCAGTATCAGAGTATGTCATTTTTTTTTTTTTTAAGTAGGTTCCACCCCTAGCGTGCGGAGCCCAGTGTGGGGCTTGAACTCAACAACCCTGAGATCAAGACCTGAGCTGAGATCAAGAGTCAGATGCTTAATCGACTGAGCCACCCAGGCACCCCATATCATTACTTTTTAATATGAGAATGATTGGTCCTTAATATAAGAATGGTCCTTAAACAGTGTTAAAAAGACAACCAAAATCCTTCATTCTGATTATTAAAAAAAAAAAGAAAATTCTGTTTGAAAATCCTAAAGAAGAAATTCCACAAGTACTTACTTCAGTTGTTGTAATATTTAAATTTTCTAGCCATTAAGAAGTTCCTCTTTGTATCTTACCTAAATACAGAACTCTTTGTTGTATTTCTGAGTCATCTCTGAAAATCAAGGTCAATTGGTCATGGTGTCAGTTTCACGTTAATTAATGAATCCCTGCTTAATATAAAGTCATTTTGAAAAGCTTCAAGCTGCATTCTATGAGGATGGATCTAAAACTTGTTTAGTGTCTTTTCTCCGGATTTCCATGAAAAAAATTACCTTTTCAAAGTTGTTATCCTTCTTTACTGGCCCAATCAGAATAAAGACGGCCTTCAGCCTAGGTGCCTTCATACTTTCAGAAGCAGTTTTTCTTAGATTAGGATCAGCAGTCTCTTTCAGCCTGCATACCATCAGAAAGTGTAACCAAGTGACATCCAAGAGGAGAGAAGAAAGAGCAAGTAAGGGGAGAGGAAAAGAAGCTGGCTGTCACTGGAAGAATGAGGAAGGGAAGATCAAGGGAAGATGGAAAGAGAAATGGGGAGCACAAGAGGTGGACTCAGCAGTGCTAGAAGAAAACCCACAGTGATGTGGGCTGCTGGCCGGTGCCTCCTGGAGCAGATAGCAAGCCGAGGGAGGAGGAGGCGGTCACTGGCATTTAGGGCCTACTTGGTTCTCTTGCTTCTGCCTGGGTTGCCTTGCTCACATTGGGGCCCATCCACATTTGAAGCAGTGTGTTGGTCATAATCTACCTGTTAAAGACTCTGGCAGAAAATTGTGAGGGCTTTCAAAGCAGCATAAAACCAATGAACCTCATTCCTAGATTCCTTAGTTGAGCGAGTTCACAGAAACCAGTAAGGCAATACACATTGTCT
Organism: Callorhinus ursinus; assembly: GCF_003265705.2. Taxonomy (NCBI): domain Eukaryota; kingdom Metazoa; phylum Chordata; class Mammalia; order Carnivora; family Otariidae; genus Callorhinus; species Callorhinus ursinus. The sequence continues at coordinate 46,660,907 of NW_027397075.1, read as the reverse complement.
GTCTCATGAAGGGCCTCTGAAACTTTTCTACCCAAGTACTTCTGTCTGTAGAGGTGATATGAAATGGCTACCCTAGGGGACAAGTGAAATGTGATCCTGAAGTTTCTCCAGAAGTCTTTTTATCTTGTAAATCTATGCAAATTTTATATTCTGGTCCATAATAGATCTGTTTCCTTTACTAGTAAAACAATATCCCACTCACTCCCACAAATATGAAAATCTTTGATGCTCAGGAACATGGACTGTGCTAACCTGGTAGCTTCAAGGACCACACAGCCCTCCCTTTACCCCAGCAGTGATACATTTCACCTGGTGCACATTCCCAGCAGTGATAATGGGAGAATAGGCAAAACATGTGGCCTTTGAGGGGCTAGACTACCCTGGGGATGACAACTTGGATCTTTCACTGAATAAAACAGTGCCTTTATAAATTATGTTAGCCATTGATATCTTACATAGACTTCCCTCAGCAGCCCTCTGCTCAATTCTAATAGGAAACTTGTTTTGGTGGCTCTAGTCTAGAGCTCCTCAGGGCATGTTGTTAGACCCTATAAAACATCTCGTTAATTTTCACAATTTTCTCTGAGCTGACTGGGTCAGATGTTCCTCTTTCTTGGGCACACAAACGCAATATTCTTTCTCCTCTGAAGGCATCCTACCTAAGTAGGGTCTCCATAAGGTTGCTTGGGAATTTTAAATAATTCATGTAAAATGTTAAATAATTCCTTACATATTGGAAGCTGTCAATAAATGTTAGCTGCTGGCTTATTGTTGCAACTCTCATTGCAATGCATGCCTAGTGTGAGCAAAGCAGTAGTCCTACATGGAGAATGAGAAACTTCATGGCTGGTCAGTCCTTTTGGGTCTTGAGCTGTGAACTGATTTCTCCTTCATGACACTAAGAAATATGTACTTACTACTATATGAGTAAAGAAAATAGAATAACAAATTCTTGAGCAAAAAGATACTAAAAAAATAAAACCATTAACTATGCTAGTGGGAAAGCTTGATCTTAGTTTCACGTGATTTAGCAGTGTGGCCAGGTAATGGAGTTCCGTGGAGGAACAGGGCCTAGCATGGTGCCTAGTTTGTGCTGCTTATGTATGTTGGTTGAATGAATATGATAGGTTGAAACCTGAATATATACATTCCTGAATAAGCAAGGAATTTAAGTGTTATTTAATGCTCAGTGAGAAGCCATTTCAGAATTTTGAAACAGGGAAATGATGTAATCCATTGCTTGGTTTAGACTGGAAGGAAATATGCAAGAAGTTATATTTGATGATGACTGGACTATGGTCAGTTTTTTTTTTACTTTTCTGAAGTTTCTAAGAACTTAGACCCTTCCTAAGGTTTTTTAGAGCACACTTCCGAAGGTGACAGTGCCTCTCTGTGGGGAGGTTAGGGAGGCGGTGAGGGCAGTGAATTTGAATCTGGGAAGGGCAGCATAAGTACTTTGAATGAGAGCTCCCAAAGAGTTGTCCTTCAAGAGAATCACTGTTTTAGGAAATCCTTGAGTATATAAAGTCATAGAAGTTAGAGCTAAATTTAACCGAGAGGCCCTCAGGTGTAACCCTTTTACAACCCTCTGTTACAGATGAGATCCAGTGGATTCCCCAGGGCCCTTCACCCAAGCTTCCTGGTTTCCAGTCCCCGTTGCGCTCTCATATATAATACATTTATGTTTGTGGGGAAAGGGTGGAGGCAGACTCTTAGGGAAGATTGGCCAGCATAGCTTCATCTTCCTGCTCCAGCACACCCGAATGTTTTCCTGTCTTCTTGCTATCTGTTTAAAATGCGCCACCTAGCTAGTCATGTAGGTTCATAAGTATAAGGATGAAAATAAACATCTCATCCCCTCAGAGGCAAATCACTAAACTATTTTGTCATCTTTTCTCACCAGTCTTTTTTTTTAAATACATATTTCTAAAATTAGAATTCTCTTGTTTTATACCTTGTTTTTTTAATTTAATATACCCATATTTACTTATATACTTAAACTTTATATGAGTACATCATTTAAAATGCTTATGTAGTAATATTCCGTCATATTGATGTGTGTGTGTGTACACACACACACACACACACACACATATACAAGTATATATACAATGTATATATAATTAAATCTCTATTGTTAGGTTTCAGTTTTTCTTTTTTTTTTTAAGATTTTATATATTTATTTGACAGAGAGAGACAAAGCTAGAGAGGGAACACAAGCAGGGGAGTGGGAGAGGGAGAGGGAGAAGCAGGCTTCTCGTGGAGCAGGGAGCCCCATGCGGGGCTCGATCCCAGGACCCCGGGATCATGACCTGAGCCGAAGGCAGACGCTTAACAACTGAGCCACCCAGGTGCCCCAGGTCTCAGGTTTTCAAATAAGCTGCTACTTTATAAACGCACATGACTTTAGCAGGCTTAGGAGACTTCTGGGTATTCACACAGTAGTGTGGTTAAAAATCTATGTTTTCTGGGCGCCTGGGTGGCTCAGTTGGTTAAGCGACTGCCTTCGGCTCAGGTCATGATCCTGGAGTCCCAGGATCGAGTCCCACATCGGGCTCCCTGCTCAGCGGGGAGTCTGCTTCTCCCTCCGACCCTCTTCCCTCTCCTGCTGTCTATCTCTCATTCTCTCTCTCACAAATAAACAAATAAATAAAATCTTTAAAAAAAAAAAAATCTATGTTTTCTTTTTACCACCTGGCTGAGAGCAGCCCGTTAAGAGAATGGAGGTTGTGATTTGGCCTAGAGCACATCCTGGGAGGAAAGACTGGGTGGGTGCTAGTGTGGAGGGTTGTAGTTCTTCACCGGCTGCTTGAGTTCCAGAAGAGGGTAGGTACCGGGATACGGAAGATGATACCGAGTAGGAGGAATTTCAGTATTTTCAGAGGAATGGCTCTGTTTTCTTTTTCTGGTCCACATGACCTTTGTTCCAAGGCTTAAAGCTCAGGCTGTTTTCTGACTTTTGTGGTTCTTCTATGCAGTAGATTTACGAAGTATTGGTTAAAAGGTTGGGCACTTGAGCACCACTTCAGTTATTTCCAGTTTCCGACCTAACTACTTAAAAACTTTTGAACATTATTTTTATGAGTCGTGGGTTACCCTGCACCCAAGTATTAAGTGTGTTGTGTCAGCCAAATGGAAGTGAAAGGGTAGACAATGACAGGCTTAGTGACTAATCAAATGTCATTAGGAAAGGACAAGAAGGCATCAAATAGATGTAAGGGCTAAAAGCCTCAGAACTGGTAAAATGAGTGTTGCTGATTTGTGGAGAAACCTGGAAGATGACACCTGAAAACTCCTATTGCATTTCGGGAACTCGTGCTGGTGAAAGATACAGGGCTAATGCAGATAAAACTGTGACTTGTAGATATTCTAAACGCCCTTATCTTAGCCAGTAGTTTCAGTTAGGGCTTGAAACAACATATCCGTTTGTACTTCTACATATCGGAATGGGTAAATTTGCATTTCACATGCTCCTCCTTTAGTTGAAAACAATTGATTATATAGGAGAGGGATGGTATTATAAATCAGGTTTTAGTTCTGCTGCTGATTTACTATATGACATTGGACAAGGCATTTCACCTCTCTGGCTTCTAATCTGTAATTAAAAGGATAATTACTGGTTTAAATAATTTTTGAAGTTCCTTCTGAACCTAGAGTCTTTATTTCTAAAACAAAAAATGACCCCTGAGGTAGTGGTTGGCTATACTTTCTTGAATTTGAAAAATTAAGCAAAATGCTGATCTGGTAGATTCCTATAACTTTTAAGTGTAGCTTCTTGAAGGTGTCCCTCTATCAACTGAAGAACAAATGTCTCAGTTTAATATATGACTGCATCAAAAAAAAAAAAAAATGCAACCACAGTAGGTGACCAAAGGGGATAAGTAACTTTCAGGAATTTTGAAAGCCCAGTAGTATTTAGTATATGCTCTCTCAGCATTAAAAAGGTCACCTTGCTAATACATGTTAATTTTGAAAGTTGAATTGACCTTTGGAATTTTAATATCAACCTTTTTTGGTGTGTTTAGAGGTTGGAGCAATCACAGAAGAAACAGAAGCCTGTGATTGGTGGAGTTTGGGTGCTGTCCTCTTTGAACTTCTCACTGGCAAGGTAAGCAGTGACCTGGACGTTTAATAAGTTTACCCAGATGCTACCTTGATTTCAAATTGAGAACATTTAACCTTTGCCTTTAGTTGTTAGATCAGAGACTAAATAAGAAAACCTTTGATTAAAAAAAAAAAAGGCAGAAAAATGCAAGTTTATCTAGATTCCAGATTTTTTTAAGAAGTATTACATTGGATAAATAATAAAATTCCATTATGTCATAATGTTAGCACATAGATATATGACTAAACATTCTTTTTCTTCATTTTCTATGATTCAGTTTTAACAGCATTAAATCTGTAATGTTCATGTAAGGATGTATTAGAATTCTCTGGATGTTTTAAACATCTTGTTGGAAAGCAGGAGGGGATTCTCATTTTAGAAAATTAATGTAGATATAAAAGGTAACATTACGTTTTTTCTCAATACTGTAAATTTTTCCTGTCCTAGCTTAAGGACAGAATTTATACTCTCTCTGATCAATAACTTAAGTAAGATATTTGAGGTTAATAGACTTTAGTAGAGTATTGTGCACATTGCCTCCTGGGAAGAAAACAGAGGAAATGAGCCGTCCTGCTTTTGTAAGTAGTCATCTACCTTGAATATGTAGATAATACTGAACTCTTAAGATTGTTGTGGATTATTACAGATCACCTACATGTACAATTAAATCATAAAGTGCTATAAATATATAAAGTGTTATTATTAACCAATTCTAAACTTAGAAGGTTTTTCAGAACATTAAAAATTCAAGATACCAAGTCCCTTTTTAGTTTTTGTGTGTAAGGTAAACTTTTCTATTATGAGCCATGCCCTGTATAACTAAGGGAAGAGGGCTGGCAGCATAAGCTTATGATGTGATTTTGGTGATTGCCTTCATTTCAGTCAGAAGTTCTGTAGGCTCGTGGTCCTTGGCCTGAACTGCTTAGGAGACACTGTGTTGATTAATACATCTCCAGTTAAGATGGTTGTTGAGCTTTCTATACTTGCTATCCATAAATCCTGTGATAGAACAGAATATGATGTTATTTGGGATAAGAAGTGTACCTGATTGATTATTTCAGACTCTGGTTGAGTGCCATCCAGCAGGAATAAATACTCACACTACTTTGAACATGCCAGAATGTGTCTCTGAAGAGGCTCGCTCACTCATACAACAGGTAATTTAATTGACCTCTACTGGCCAAGTATATCAGCCATGCAAATTAGCAGAGTCCATAGTTATAAAACCTTAAAGATAATTAGTTTGGGGCAAGAAACACTCATTACTAATTACAAATTCAGAACTGATACTGTGTATGGTTAGGCTTCTGCTATTATTTAAGTATTAGTGAGGTCAGAGAGAACAGTTAAAGCTTATTGGTGTTTAAGTCTTTTTTTTTTCCCCCAAAATCCAGGCTAATGTTTCGTCAATTTCATATGTTTGTGTAGGTATGAGATTTAAGTATCGTTTTTAGCTTGTCTGGAGCTGCTCTATTTCTGCTATTACATTTTGTAACCATATTGTTTTCTTTTTTTTTTTTTGACTGGATATTTTCAATCTTTAATTCATATTTAGAAACTTAGGAATAGGCTACTCAGGTTGCTGTGGAGAAAAGTAGTGTTGGAAAATCTTGCCAAGGACGCCTGGGTGGCTCAGTCGTTAAGCATCTGCCTTTGGCTCAGGTCATGATCCCAGGGTCCTGGGATCGAGCCCCGCATCGGGCTCCCTGCTCTGCTGGAAGCCTGCTTCTCCCTCTCCCACTCCCCCTGCTTGTGTTCCCTCTCTCGCTGTGTCTCTCTCTGTCAAATAAGTAAATAAAATCTTAAAAAAAAAAAATCTTGCCAAGTTAGATTACTCCTAGCTTCATCCTTTGATGGAAGTTGAACATTGATGTCAGTTAGTGCATTTTCGGTGGCTTTAAAGAAAGAGACTATTGATAATTAAAGTTCAGTATCCCAAAGCTAGGCTTAGAACTCCAGTGAGCTTCTTAAATTGATTCCTCACTTTTAAAATGCTCCTCTAATTTTGAATAGTGAGTTTTGGAGAGTGTACTGAGGGTTGTCAGCATTGGGGTATGATAGACTCACAGCAAATCAGCAGGAATTGTCAGACCTAGGATCCTTATAGTTTTAAGAGAAACATAAAGGGAAAAGGTGATTTGAAAAAGATCAATAATTAACATTTTTGTTTCATGAAACCTGAATTATTATTTTTTTAAGAAAGGGGGAGGGGAGAATATACAGAGAAGAGAATTACCTAGTATTCTCTTGAAGAGTGATTTGGGTTCCATTCAACAAATATATGCACAAATATATGCAAGACATAGTGCTGTAAGCTGTGAGGGTGAGACTCACAAATCACTGTATCACGGACGGATTGGATCAAAGCTGTCCGAGGCTTAAAAACTAGTCTGGCAAGTCAAGATAAGGAGGGGCTATAGTTGATGCAGTGATAGTATTAGGAAAGTTTTTGTGTAGTGGCTGTTATTTTGTGGAGCTCTAGAATTTTGGTGTGACAAGGTAGGATGTGGCGGAAATAGCTAGGTGGAATGAACAGCTTCAAAGAGGGAAGGAGTCCAAAAGACCCAAATTAGGAAATCAAAAGTTTGGTTTATCTGGAGTGGAGGAGTGAATATAGGAACGAGTAATAGTATTAGATGGGTGTGGAAAGGTAAGTTGGAGTTCTCTTACGGGGTTCTGTTATGATCACCAGGGAAGAGTGATCATACTTGATTCAGTTAAAAAAAAAGGGATATTTGGAGTTCTTGTGCAGAAGAATGAAAGGATCAGATTTGTGCTTTAGGAAGATTAAAATTTCCCAGAGAATGTAAACATAAAGAAACATAACCAGGTTGGAAATAATGAGATGAGAATACCCTTGAGCACTTTGGAAAAGGATTAAGAGGTAATACAAAGATATAGAACACGTTTCATTCTAAGGGGAAAAAAACGACACTACTCATTTGATTTCATCTTATTTGTTGTGGCACAACAAGATAAATTCCAAGTATTTTTTGGTAAATAATTTGAGGAAGGCTAGCAAATGCTTTTTGTTTGTTTGTTTCCCTCCTTAAAGTCCTTATTATATAAAACTGAGTATAGAATTACCTACACAATTTATAAAGGTCCGTTGCTCCTGTCTTTATTAGAAAATATGTTATGAAGGAATCTTGGCTTAAAGTTTGTTAAATTCTCCGATACAGATACTTATATAGTAAATCAGCTTTCTGTCATTGGCCTGCCTAAGGAAACTACCACTCATGTTGAGGAAACATCATCAGGAAAGGGAAAAGGGGTCTCTTGGCATGATTAGCAATTTGTCATTTTGACTTTCCTCTTCCACTACCTCACAGGTCATAGGGGTCATTTTTTTAAAAATCACAAAATGATTTATATGGAAATAATTATTCTGCTTTGGGGAGATTTCCCCCTCTTTTGTCTTTCAGCTCCTTGCTTTCTTCCTAGATTTCATAATCCCCAGTACCCATGGTTCAGTCATCTCAGTCATGTGAATGGTCCTAAAGTAGACATAGTTACATTTTAAATGCAATTAAAGGAAAGATGCTTACATTTTACAAATCCTCAGAGCATGTATATTTGTACTTCACAAATTGTGACACAATTGTTTTGTTAGTTGAAAAATACTATAAGAAAAAGACCTTCAAAACAAATTTTTGTGTCTTCATTGCTCCCAGCTTTATTGCCTGAATATTATTCAGGAGAAGGGAGGTTGGCAGTGACTATTTTGGTTTTGTCACTGGCTGCTGACACATTTGCTTGAGCAATGGAATCTTTGTGTGGTCTCTCTTGAGGCCTGGTATAGTATTTAAAATGGCAGGATAAACAAGATAGTCATGGGTAAGACAATTATACTTTTGTCTGTAGATTTATATTTACAGATTTGTAGCAAAGTCCATGAACTAATTAAATTGACTTTAGTAAAAGTCAAAATAGGAACCTTTATTGGAATTTCATAATGAGGTCATGTTTTGGAAAGAATAGGGGTGGAAAAGCCAATTGTAACCCAGAAGAAAGAATTTTCTTTCTGTTCATATGTTTATTGAAATATTAAAAAATATGCTGTAGTTATATTTAATTCTTACCAATGTTTGATATTTTAAATTTATATTAAATTGTTTTATGCCTTCCACATTTCAGTCGGTTAGACATGAGTTGTCAGATTTTGAAAATGGATTTGATACATTTAGGATACTCTTACAACGTTTGTTTAATAATAGCAGCTTTTCACGTAACACCTTTTAGCAATATCTAGTATTAAAATTCTTTGAGCAGTTAGCTTTAATAAACAATAGTCATTTTGAATGCTAGATACAATAATTTCAAGTGAAAAGATTGAGTACAGTCTTTTGAAGTATATGCTTCATACCTCTTTTGTATTTGGTAATATTAAAGTGAAGTAGTAGATTCTTGGCATTTGCAAAAGATTACATACTCATGAAGCAGTATAGTGTTATGTTTAAGAGCATGGATTCTGGAGCCACAGTGCCTGAATTTCACATCTTATCTTTGCTACTTTCTACTTGTATGATCTTAAATAAGTTACTTAATTTCTCTGAGTCTCTGTTTTCTCATCTATAGAGAGAATAGAATAGTAGCTACTCATAGAGTTGTTGAGAATTAAATTAATTTAACTATGCTATGCACTTAGAATAATGCCTGGCACACAGTGAGTGTCACATAAATGTTTTATATCATTATTATTGATAGGGTAATATTGAAGGTTCATAATACATAGTAATTTGTATTTGATGAAGCATGTGTTGAATTATAGGGTTGCTAATGTAGGTGAGGCAACTGCTGGTGATACAGGTGAAAAGGTCGGAAAAAGTAGTGGACTGGCACATAATAGGAAATCAATTGATATTTTTCATACAAATAATTGAATTAATGAATCATAAATGAAAAAAACAGAAATAAAGGTAAAAAGAGAAGAAACAGAAGTTTTGGTTGAATACATAGAAACATTAATGTAAAGAAATAATTTAAATATTTACTATGAGAATATTCTCAAATTTGAATGGCTGTATAGTCATATAAGGAAGTTGGCAAATTCTCTCTTGAGAAAGGAAGTTATAACATTGGACAGAATTGGCAAAAACAACCATCTCAATGCTTTGGAAATTGATCAAAGGGATACAACAATCTGAAAAGTGTTTATACTTGAAAAACAGCCAAACTTTGGGAAAGAAGAGTGGGACTCTGTGGCAGTTTTGCCTGGGCTGCTCCCATTCTCTTTTCTCTGCTTGGTCAGGTGTGCAGTTTCTTCCAGATTGAAGCAGGCTGTGAGGACCAACCCTGAGGTTGCATGCCTGTGGATAGGAGCAGGGAACGATCCCAGTTGAAAGTAAAAACCAGGGGAGATTTGTAAGTGGCCTACATTTTTAATGTGTTCTCCTACGCATCGGCAGAGGACAGAAGCTTTAGGGGCTGAGGTTTAATATAACCTCTTTTCAGTCACAGATTGACCACTATGCTATGCACACACAGGGTGATTCCTAGGAAGTGAAGCTCAAAAATAAAAACAAGGAGAAAAGCATGGGCAGAGAGAGCAACAGTTGCTTGTTACAAAGTGATGGGAGGAGCGGATTACAGATCTAGCCGAGATCCTGTGCCAAACCAAGAACAGACCAACCAACAGCAATGATAACTGTCTTCTTGGGGAAGAAAGTTGGACTCTAGAGTTGCTAAAATGTCCTCCAAAATATCCTGTTTTCAGCAAATATTATATGATATACACAGAAACAAAAAAATGTGACTCATATGCAGGGAAGAAAGCAGTCAGTAGAAATTGACTCTGAATGTCCCCAGGTTGAATTAAACAGACTTCAAAGTGGTTATTATAAATATGTTCAAAGAACTAAAAGGAAACCATGTCTAAAGAATTAAAGGAAAGTATGACAACAATGAATCAGCAAATAGAAATTCTCAATGAGATATAAATTATATTTTTTAAAAAAGAACCAAATAGAAATTCTCAAGTTGAAAAATACAGTAATAACAATAATTATTGTTTCAATAATTGAAATTCACTAGGGGGAAAATTGATTAGAGCATCTCAACAGCAAATTTGAGATATATGAGGGAAGAATCAATAAACTTGAAGATAGAATGATAGAAATGAACAAATCTGGGGGGGGTGGGGAGGACCAGAAAAAAGAAAAATGAACAGGGCTACACAAACCTGTAAGATAATATCAGATGTACCAGCGAGTCCCAGAAAAGGAAAGGGAGAAAGGGGGAGCAAAAGTATTTGAAAAAGTAATGGCTAAAAAACACCCTAAATGTGATGAAAAACATTGATAGGCATCCAAGAAGCTCAATGGACTTTAATTAGGAAAATACACCCAGTCATATTGTTGAAAAACAAAAACAAAGAGGAAAATCTTGAAAGCAGCAAAAGAAAAACCACTCACTTTATACAAGGAAACCTTAATGTCTGACTTCTCATCAAAAACGTTGGAAGACAGTACACACTTTCAGCTATAAAATAAGTCACGGAGATGAAAAGTACCCATAGGGAATGTAGTCAGTAATATTGTAACAACACTGTGTGGTGACAAATGGTGATTATACATACTGTGGTAAGCACTGAGTAAAGCACAGATTGTTGCATCAATACGTTGTACACCTGAAACTAATATAATATTGTATGTCAATTATACTTCAATAATAATGATAAATAGTAATACCAATAGAAGACAGAAGACAGTGAAATAACATATTCAAAGTGCCGAAAGGAAGTTAACTTTCAACCAAGAATTCTATATCCAGCAAAAGAATCCTTCGAAAATGAAGATGAAATAGGGGCGCCTGGGTGGCTCAGTCGTGAAGCGTCTGCCTTTGGCTCGGGTCATGATCTCAGGGTCCTGAGATCAAGCCCCGCATTTGGCTCTCTGCTCAGCGGAGAGCCTGCTTCTCCCTCTCCCACTCCCCCTGCATGTGTTCCCTCTCTCGCTGTGTCTCTGTCAAATAAAGAAAATCTTAATTAATAAATAAATAAATAAATAAATAAATAAATAAATAAATAAAAGGATGGTCTGAAAAAAAAAATGAAGATGAAATAAATTCCTGAGTAAAGACTGAGAGAATTCATTGCTAGACTTGCCTTACAAGAAATAATTCAGGAAGTCTTTCAGGCTGAAAGGAAATGACGATACCACATGGTAACTTGAATCTGTAGGAGGAAATGAAGAGCACTGGAATGGTAAAATATGAGTCCATGAAAAAGACAATGAAAAAGACTATTTTTTTCCTCATTTTTCTTCTCAACTTCTTTTGAAAGACATAAGATTGTTTGAAACTAATTATAACATGCTGTTGAGTTTATAACATACAAATGTAATATATTACATATATGACAGTAATAGACAAAAGGCAGAAGGAATGGAGCTATCATAGAGCAGAGTTTCTACATTTCACTGGAATTAAGTGAGTCTTAATCTGAAGTAGATTGTGATAAATTTTATTTTTTTTTAGAGAAGGGAGGGAGAGGGAGAGAGAGAGAATCCCAAGCAGGCTCCATGCCCAGTGTGCAGAGCCCGATGTGGGGCTTGATCCTATAACCCCAAGATCATGACCTGAGTCGAAATCAAGAGTCAGACGCTCAACCGACATAACCATAAGAGAGCTGAAGTGGCTATACTAAATTCCTGACAAAATAGATGTGAAGGCAGGAGACTTACTAGAAACTAAGATATTTCATAGTGATAAAGGGTCAGTACATAGAAAGATATAACAATAAATGGATATGCTCTAATAACAGCCTCTATACATATGAAGCAAAATCTGACTGAATTGAAGGGAAAATAGATAATCCAATAATAATAAATGGGGGCTTCAATACCTCATTCTTGATAAATGATAGAAAATCAGCAAGGATACTGAGAAGACTTCAACAACATTATCCAACATCTCTGACATATATGGAACAATGATTGCAGAATACATTCTTATCACATGTACATGGAACGTTCTCCAAGATAGACCACATGCTATACCACAAACAAGCTTCAATATTAAAGGGGGATTAAAATCATACAACATATTCTAATCATAACAATTTAATTAGAAATCAGAAAGAGATCTGGTGAGTCTACAAATATTTGGAAATTAAACAGCACACTTCTGCATAGCCTATGAATCTCAAAGAAGAGGTCTCAAGAGAATCTAGAAAGTATTTTTAATGGTATGAAAACACAAAATATATCAAAATTTATCAGCTGCAGCTAAATCAGTTATTGAGGAAATTTATGGCTTATAAACACCTATATCAGAAAAGAAGAGAGGTCTTGAATGAAAATCTCACCTTGAACCTTGGGAAACTAGAAAATTACTAAAACATTCTTGTGCTATTAGAGCAAAGATAGGCATATAGATCAATGGGTTGGAATTGAGTCTCCAGAAATAAACCCTTATATTTATGGTCAGTTGATTTTCAATAAAGGTGCTGAGAGAATTTGATGGTGAAAAAATAGTCTTTTCAACAAATGGTGCTGGGAAAATCAAATAAGTCACATGCTAAAACCAAAATGAACTAAGACCCTTACTTCATACCATATTCAAAAATTAACTCAAAATAGCTCTTAGACTTATATAGATGGGAGCTAAAACTAAAAATTGTAGAAACCATAGGAGAAAATCTTCTTGACAGGTTAGGCAAAGAGTTATTAGATATGACACCAGAAACATCCATAAAAGAAAACAGTTGATAATGTGGGCCTCATTGAAATTAAAAACTTTTATACTTCAAAAGATATCAGTAAGAAAATGAAAAGACAAGCCACAGAGTGGGAGAAAATATTTCAAATCGTGTAACTAATAGGGACTTGTATTCAGAATGTATAGAGAACTCTTATAGGGGCACCTGGCTGGCTAGGTTGGTAGAGTGTACGATTGTTGATCTTGGGGTTGTAAATTCGAGCCCCACATTGGGTGTAGGGATTACCTAAAATCAAGTCTTAAAAAAAAAAGAATTCTTATAACTCAATAAATAGACAATTCAGTATAAAAATGGGCAAAGATCCACAAAGGAAGCCTTACCATGAAAAGATGCTCACCGCCATTACTCACTAGGGAATACAAATTAAAATCATAATAAGATGCCACTAATACCCACTGAAAGGCCTGTAATCAAAAGATAGTATCAAGTATTGGTGAGGATGTAGAAAAACTGGAACTCTCATACATTGCTGGTGGGAATGTAAAATGGTGCAGCTACTTTAGAAAGGTCTGGCAGTTTCTTAAGCTAAACATAAAATTTGCCACATGACCCAGCAGTTCACTCCTAGAAATGTCCTTGAGAGAAATGAAGACATATGTTTACACAAAGACATATATGTGAATATTAATAGCAGTATTACTCATTATGGCCTCAACCTGGAAAGACTACAGGCCTATTAACTGGTGAGTAGATTAACAAAATGTGTTCTATCTAAAAATTGGAATGCTATTCAGAAATAAAAGGTAACAGGCTGTTGATACCTGCTACAACATGGATGAATCTGAAAAACATTATGCTAAGTAAAAGAAGGCAACTACAAAAGGCAACATATTTTATGAGTCCATTTACATGAAATATCTAGAAAGGTCACATTTATTGAGACTAAAAGCAGATCACTGTTTGCCTAGGGCTGGGGATGGAAGTGAGGATTAAGGCAAACAGTGTGAGGAAACTTTTTAAGGTGATCACAGTGTTCTGAAACTGGATTGTGTGATGGTTGCACAACTTTTTACATTTATTAAGAATCACTGAATTGGGGGTGCCTGGGTGGCTTAGTCGTTAAGCGTCTGCCTTCGGCTCAGGTCATGATCCCAGGGTCCTGGGATTGAGCCTCGCATTGGGTTCCATGCTCCGCGGGAAGCCTGCTTCTCCCTCTCCCACTCTCCCTGCTTGTGTTCCCTCTCTCACTGTGTCTCTCGCTGTCAAATAAATAAAATCTTAAAAAAAAAAAAAAAAAGAATCACTGAATTGTACACTTACACCAGTGAATTTTATGCTATATAAATTATCCCTTAGTAAAGCTGTTAAAACAAAACATGAGGATGCACGAATGTCTCAAGACACATTTTTTCAGCATGCCCATGAAAGAAGTAACTGGATGTCTCAGATTTTGGCTCAATATCTAATTAATGTCACAATGTGCTTTGGAATAGGAAATTGATAGGTGTAACTGTCCTATTACGAGTTTGAGAGAACCAAAGTGAATACTCAAAGTCATGTTTCAAATCAGTTGAAAAGCCATAAACTCAGATATCCCCCACCACCCCACAGCTACAGTGGTATAAGACATAGCTCCCTTTCAAGGAAATCTCATCGGTTGGCTATTAATCAAGTCCATTGTCACTAGAGTTGAATCGAGCAGTTCTTTCCTTTCATATATTTTTGTTTTCCTTTGATTCACCACTTGGATTCCTATTACTCACTAAATCCTTCCTTTGTAGCTCTTGCAGTTCAACCCTGTGGAGCGTCTTGGTGCTGGAGTTGCTGGTGTTGAAGATATCAAATCTCATCCATTTTTTACCCCTGTGGATTGGGCAGAACTGATGAGATGAGCATAAGCCAGGGTTATCAGCACACATTCCGACCTTCTCTGTGACAGGCATCTCCAGCACGGAGGCAGCCCTGCCTCACACTCACCGATGGAGCACCGAGACATTGGAATAAAGACCTTTAGAAGAAATGGGGGAAGAAAAAGGCTGAAAGAGAAAAGTTTCTTTACCATTACTCTCTGGACAAGATATTGGCTACATTTGCAAGGGGCATTTATGTGCAAACCTTTAAATAAGGTGTGATCTTTATTTTATCTGCATTTAGTGTTGCAGATGAGTTGTAAACCCAACTGGAGGAGGAATGCCCTTCAAGAACTTCCTCTGAAAGCTCCAAGTGTACATTTAAGTGTTACTTGAAAGGAGGACCTTTACATGGCAGCTAATAGTGCTTTCTGCTAAGCAAGATTGGTTTATATTATCATAATTAATATTTGCTGAATAATACACTAAAAGTGCTTCATGAATATTGTCATCTATGGAGCTTAAAAATTGAGGAAAAAAGAATATATACATCATGTCTGATAGAAAACATCTGCCACGATGCTATATAATTAGTGTATGCTGAATGTGGTTCCATATTATTTCATTACTTTCAGAAGTCCACTGAGAAGAAAACGCTCACGTTGCCAACCTCGTATACTTTGTTGGTTGGTACTGCTTAGGAAGGGTTCATAGAAACACTCACCGTCTCTCTTCAACTTTATCTTTCTGCTCCCTACACCTGTTGCCTGTTCTCTCATATTCTGTTCCCTCTTCCTCCACTCGTACATACGCAACAAAAAGGGAAGGGAGTATTTATTTCCCAAATTGTATCACCTTAATAAGGACTAAGAAATCATGATTATAAAATAAATGTAATAAAAACTGAAATCTCTCCTTCATTTATTTGCTTAAGTTTTTTGCTTTGTTTTATTTTAGAAAGGCCTCTCTTTCTTTCATCTTGGAATTTTAGCAATTACTGCTGCTTCTTATGCTTAACTTCATTTTAGGGTTTTGGTTTGGTGTAGTAAGAACCAAAGGATCTCATCTAAATGGAATTGGATGGCAATCCTATTTTATTACTTAGTGACGGGATTTCCAGATCTGACCTCCTAATTTACTTGACATGATATAGAAAGAATATGAGCATTTACACCTCTCCAGACATTTGTTATTTGTTATTTCTGTGTGTTGCTAAGATAGCTCCTGCATTTGTGCCTTGTTTATAATAATTTACAAATGTTTCTAAAACATTAATGTCTGTTTTTAAAACTTTATCCAATGAAGAAAGAATAAGTCACTTTTTCAGAGTTAGGAGCCATCAGAAATAATGAAGGTTTTCCATATATTTTAATCCTTTAAGGTCTGAGATTGTACGGGAGCCCCTTCCTTCTCCAAGAGCATCTCTACAGCTTCCATCTGCCGTGAGCTAGGTCCTCCCATCAAAATAAATGGAAGCAGAAAATGCTTTAGTGAAACAAAGGAAATGTGCAAGCATTTTTTTCTTTTTCTATTTTCCTACTTCCCCCTTTTCCTTCTGGTTCCCTTATAACCTGAACCTCAGATGAAGGACTGCAACAACACCAGGATGGGGAGCAGGTCACCAGGATCAAAGCACAATCAAGATGACATCACTCCCTGGAACTGGGTTTCAACTCACCAGCCCTCCCTGGCCTCATAACAGGAACTCGTGCAGGTGAGACTAAAGAATGACTTCCTGTGTAGGACCAGTAGGAAATCTGCAAGTACTTAGAGCTACCCGTGGCAGAGCTTCCTTCCAGAAATGCCCTATGACATGAAAGTAGGCCTTCACAGCTAAGGTGAAGCTCCCAGCCCTACCACGTGATTTTGGTTCCTTGGATTCAGGACGGTCATGTCGACAGATGGCTGCTGCGTCAGTGTGTTGACCGGTCCGTTGCTTCAGTTCCCTCTTTCTCTCTCTATGTCTGGTTGGAACTTAATGTAAATACGTCATCCGTAATCATGGTGGACATGAATTATTACAGTGAGGAACACATAGGACATGGCTTTGGGGTGACAGACCCAAGTCTGTTTTTATATGATGATGTATATTAAAATATTAGTATTTCTAATGCTCTGGGTGATCCTGCTTTTTTGTTTGTTGTTTTTAACTTTTATTTTTTTTGAGCATATGGCCTATAGGTCCAAACATAACTTGCCACTTTATATTTTTCATGTGATTTTCTTATTGAAGTAAAACATACATAACATAAAATTGACCATATAACCACTTTTCAGTATACAGTTTATTGGCATTGAGTACATTCCCATTTTTATCCAACCATCACCTTTCCATTATCCCAAATTGAAAGTCTGCACCCATTAAACAATAACTTCCCATATTCTCCTTCCTCCCAGCATGTAGTAACCACTCTTCTACTTTCTGTCTCTATGGATTTGACTCTTCTAGGTCTCTCATATAAGTGGAATCCTATAATATTTGTCCTTTTGTGTCTGGCTTATTTCACTTAATGTAATGTTTTCAAGGTTCATCCATACTGTAGCATATATCAGAATTTAATTCCTTTTTAAAGGCTGGATAATATTCCACTGTATGTAGAGACCCCATTTTGTTTAGCCATTCATCTGTCATTGGACATTTGGGTGTTTCCTACCTTTTGGTTGTTATGAACATGGATGTATAAACATCTGTTCAAGTCCCTACTCTGATTTGATTTTATATTTTTATATGAAATTACCAGTGTCACTGACTATTATTTTACGGTGCTCTTTATTAAGAGAGCTTTTCCACCAGGTTCTCAGTAACATGGTGGTATAATGCCACCTATCGTAAGAAAGGGTATGAAAGTCATTTCTATTTCATAGAAACAAAGTTGAGCTCCCTACGAGTAACAAAGAATGCTATTATTTTATCTTTCTTTTTCTTTCTTTCTTTCTTTCTTTCTTTCTTTCTTTCTTTCTTTCTTTCTTTCTTTCTTTCTTT